>NW_026115907.1:0-11820 GCF_001640805.2 Lates calcarifer
AAAATAATAATGCAGAATATCTCATTTAATATCATAATCATATTTCCAAGTCCAGACTATTATTTTGACATGCTGCTTTAGGAAGGGTAGCAGTTTTGAGTAAAAATGTTGAAATTTCCATGAAGTTTGGTGCAGACATTCCCCTCAGAATCTGTAATAACAACTTTCCCATGAGCCTCAGCTGTATGTTACATTTAGTGCTAATTAGATGGTGAACATGGTAAACATGACACCTGCTAAACATCAGCACAGACACTTATTATTGTCACTGACATTAGCAGTTAGCTCTCCAAATGCTAGCAGGAAGTCGGCCATCTTGGAACCTGATATCCAGTTCACTTAATACATCCACCTGTTTTCCTTGTCATCAATGTGTCTGTCCATACACCAGCTACCCAAAATAACTTTTGTTCTGATCTGTGTTTCTGTTGCTTTGATTTTTTGTGTAAAGTTGTCTATAGTACAGCCTGATAACATAGCCATCGTAGCTACACTGAAGTTTGTGTTATTGTGTGACTTCTTGTGGTGCAAGAAGTATTCAGACCCCTTACAGAAGTAAAAGTACCACACACTAACACAAACAAACAAGGCAGTGGTATTCCACCAGCTCCTTTGTTCTGCAAAATTACCATTTTTGTCAATGGAGTCTGGTAGAGAAGTTTTAATTTGGTCTGTTTTAATGGTCTCATACAGTATATGACAGGAAGCTCTACTGACACTGAGTGGATTATCATGGGAGAAATAAAGAAAACAGAATTTAATTCCACCTTAAGTCTGATGATCTTTAACTATATTAAGCTCTTAATGTGTAAGAATAATGAGATTAACACACAGACACATTTCATTTAACGGGGGTAAACACACAACTCATTGTGTTTCATTTGCAGATTAAGATTCCTTTAAAACAGGTTTATATTACTTTCCTGTTACGAATGAATGTGAATACGATGGTAAAATGTTAAGACCCTATGGTTTAATAAAATGACCTGACTGCACATTTGCAGCTTATATAAAACATCTTGATAAGTTTCAACTGGAGTGGGCGTTTGAAATGAAAAGAGATTTCTGCTTAGTTCTGTAAACTAAAACTAAATTAGGGTTCGGCTCATCAATAGCTGAAGTCCATGTGTGTTTGTGTTTACCACAAAGAGAACTGCATCTGTATTTATATAGAAGCAGCATTGGACTCATCAGCTGAATGAGTCATCGGGTCAGGACAAATGTCGGCTCGCCATGTGGAAAGGAAGTCTGCCGTCCCACTGTGTGTGTGCATGCTGCGTCACATAGGCTCAGTGTTAACAATAGAACTAACTCAATGCACAACAAGCTGCGTTTCACAAGCATTTTACACCCTTGGTAGAAACAACTGCAGAGCCAGTGATTTGACAGCATCTTGGCATCTTTACACAACGTCCCAAAACTGTGTATTTACCCTGCAGCTCATCCTCATTAGAGGTTTGTTTTCAAACATCAAACATTAGTATAATAAAACATTTAAACAAATAAAAATACAGTTGAATAAATAACTGCAAATGCTTTACTCGAGGAAAGACACTCGTTAGCAACCGCCTTTTTTAAGACACGTAAAAGCTTCAAACATCAGGAGTGAGGGATTTACTGACCGATTTTTATGTCGGAGAATAAAACCTGAGCTTATGTCTTGAGCTGAAATAAGCAGACCTTATTTCAGACATTTAACCACAAACACACTGACTTTGGGACAAGGGAACAGGAAGTGCTAACATGCTAACTTACTTCCTGGTTTTAGGATCATTCCTGCACCTCTCTACAAGGTAGTAATACTTAAGCCTTTATTGTCTTGTTTAGTAACAATTTTAATAATCACATGATCATATAAGTAATTTATCAACCAAAACTTTGTATTTGTTAGTTGGTTCCAGCTTCTCAAATGTGATGATTTGCTGTTTTTCCTGGTTATATATGACTGTAAAACTGAGTATCTTTGGACTTTGGAAACAAACTGAAGATGTTATCTTGGACTCTGAAGACACACAACAGGAATTTTCCACTATTCTTGCACAGTTTAGGGAGTCAGCAATTACCTTAACAATCAAAACAATAATCAGCAGATGAACTGATGATGAAAATAGCTGTTTATTGTCCAACTTTACACCAACCTTTGCATAAACACCTGCACCTGTGCACTCCCACAGGTTTTAAACTGTAAGGTACCGGCCACAGACACAAAGCCTGCCATGTTCTGTCAACTGAGCACAAATTCAACCCCCCCACCATCCTCCTCCACCTCCTCCTGCCTCCTCTCTCACACTGACACTTTGTGCCACCAGGTTTAACACTCTGTGGAAACAGAGCAGCGACCAGGGGCCGCAGCTGACTAAATCCCAGACTGCTTATGCAACCAGCGGGCAGAGCTGACCAGCCAAGCACATTCACCGTGCCAAGGCAATGATCACAGCCACGTCCACCCCCGCTGCTGCAGCCATACTGCCCTCAAACAATTAGACCAACGCCATCTTCATACTTTTTCCATTTTAGTGACCTTTCAGCTTTCATGATACACCACCTGCACACACGCACACACACACACACACACATTTCTGTTTCCTGTGTGCAACGACAACATTTAGTTGTTAAATTAAATTGTCGTTTACCAAAAAAAAAGCTCTGATGATCAGAAGTGACCGACTGCTGCACAAACACACCAGATAATCAAAGGCTGTGGAGTGTGCATTGACAGGGAGTGGAAATAATGAGGGAGAGCGGTACACAATGACAAGGACCGCTGAGGAGCAAAGTACCAGCGAGTGTGTGGAGAAAGATAAAGAGCGTGGATGCCAATATCTCTGCAGCAATATCCAATTGCATTTACCCATAACAGCGAGTCAGATCCCTGCTGTAGCAGATTTTTTTAACCACATTTACAGCTCAGTCTAAAGGACAGAGATATGACTGTGACTGACCTTTCACCTCTGACCTTCTTGTAATCAGAAACTCTTTACAGCCTCGTCAAACCCTGATCATTAGAGAGGAGTCGCTTTAAAAGGTCTAAAAACAATGGATCCTACACTTCCCATGATGCAACTCCTGTCAGACTTTCCCTACCTGTCTTTTTAAACTCAACACCTCCAGTTTCTATTTTCTAAACCCATACCAACATAACCCTAATGCCATCACTTTTTTTGGAATGACTCTGCAAAGCTCCTCCGCAGATACAGAACCTATTAAGCTATTATTATATGAGTTGTGGAGGAATTACAGATTTCTAATATGTGTGGGTGAAAGGAGGGACGCAGCTAAATCTAGTAAGAACATGGTGTCTCCACATTCACTTATACACGGTCAACAAAGTACTAATAAACACCTTAAATGAGTAGTGCAGAAACAAGCTGTACAAACAGCCCCACTCAACCCAGATCGTCTCAGAAACATGCTAACATAACATAAAACTGTTTTATTCAGTGTTTTGACAGATTTCATTTGTTGTTTGTTTGAGGAGGAGACCTGTGAGGATAATTCAGCTCCCAGTAAAAACCTCCTGAACGATGAACACTGAAGGAATCCTAACCTAAAAACAAGCTAAGCTAACATTAGTGGCAGTTCAGCTAACAGCCTGCAGCCCCTTATTGACGTCCTGAAGAGCGCTAGAAAAACACAAATTTTTAACATGAAACTGTTTCATTCATTATTCGTACTGATTTTAATGACTTGGTTGGTTTGTTTTGAAAAGGAGGAGACCTCCAGTAAAAGCCATATGAACCACTGACACTGAAGGAATCCTAACCTAAAAACAAGCTAATGTTAGCGGCAGTTAACAGCCCGCAGCCCCTTACTGACATCCTGTGTCCATCCAGAGAAATGTCAATCTTTAGCTTGAAACTGATATATTAAGTGTTTTAACAATTTTAAATACTTGTTCTCCCAGTAAAAACCACCTGAACGATTGACACTGAAGGAATCCTAGCCTAAAAACAAGCCAACGTAACGTTAGCAGCAGCTCAGCTAACAGCCCACAGCCTGTGTTTGTTTGTGCTGGAAAAACACAGATTTTTAATATAAAACTACTTTATTCAGTGTTTTTTCTAGTTTTAATTATCAGGTCTGTTTGTTCTGGAGAGGAGGAGACCTCGGAGGATAATTCAGCTCCTTGTAAAAACCTCCTGAACGATCAACACTGAAGGAATCTGAACCTACAAATGAAACACAATGAGTTGTTGAACAATGAAATCAAGCCGACTACTTTCTGTCACCCAGCTGGATGTTGTGTGCACTTGTGGAAAACACTGCTTAGTATAAAGAAACAGGAGGAAACCTTTAAAAGTTCAGTTAGTTTTTTTCTATGAGATCAAATCGCAGAGACTTCCGGTCGTCATTGTGCCTCTGTAAGAAACAGTCCCGTTACATTACTCCCTGTAAAACCACAAATTCTCTTTTTAACATTTTGGTTTTTGTACTAATTTAACAAACACGATACAACATGTTAATCAGTAAAAACTCAGGTGCTAGTGTTTATTAAGAACCAAGCTAGCTGTTTCCCCCTGCTTCCAGTCTTTAGGCTAAGCTAAGCTAACTGCCTCCAGGCTCCAGCTTTATATCTTAACATACAGACACTAATGTGAGACAGCAAATAAGGGTGTTTCCCAAAATGTCAAACTCTTTAAGGACTGGTCGAATATTATCTACGTATCAAAATAATAAAACCATATCATGTTAGCAATCTACAAATTTGAGTTATTAATTAGAAACTAATATAATAAATGAGTTATTGAAGGTTTTCTTTGACACAAATGCAGAGTTTGGTGTCTCACACTGATTAAAAGTGGAGCTCAGTGACTTGGTTTTAAAAATTTGTTGAATTATCTTTGTGACTTTGTCTTACAGGGACATCGGGACATCTCCCATTTTCCTCCCAAAGCTGTATTATGACGTGACGAGGACAAGCCCCAAGCCAAACTTACCACCGCTGCCAGCCAGACGCCCGTCGGTGAGGATTAGTCGAGCACCGGACCGCCTATGTGACCTACATTGTGATCTGTGACTCATCATGCTGGTGTGTAGCTTGTCTGTATTTGTATGTGTTTTTTAATCAAGGAGCTTAAAGCCCACTTTGATCAGCTGTGTCTCGGTTTTTAATGCAGGCAACAAGAAACCTCCCACAGGGCCTCAGAATACATAAGGCAACAGAGGATTAGTTTAAAAAACAGCAGCCAGATAAAAGGCGTCTCACTCCTACCTCACTTCTGCTGAACAATAATTAAGAATTTCATCAGTTATAGGTTTTTCTGGATGAAAACAAACAGTTTGGGAGGCAGAAAAATTGCTGCACATTGTTTGGGCCCGGCCAGAATATAAACCTGCATGTGGACCTGTCAGGATGTAAATATCATGCTCTCTTATTATTCTCCAGACATCCTCAGCGGGGGGCTACGTCATGTTGGATCCCACCTGCAGTGTGTCCTGAGACTGCACTGACTCTGAGGAAAATCACTGTCACTTAGTGCTGAGAAAACACACACACACACACACACGCACGCACGCACGCACGCACGCACGCACACACACACACACAGACACACACTAGCTTCTGCAGATACCTGGCTGCCCCCAAAATAAAGGATGCATGGTTGTGGTGAAGGTGCAAGAAGCTGTGTTGTGATCAATAACACAAATTCCTCTACACCCCAAATATTGTTGACAGTGTAAAAGGCAACTTCCTGTTGATAAATGAAATAACACAACAACAAACACACCGTTAAACAGCATTGTTTTCAGTGTGCGTGCTGCTGCACACAACGGGCCCAATCAATCGTGCACTGAATGCAAGAAAACACAGTGTAACACATCCCTGTTATTACAGTGACTGCTGCATCATGGGGTGAGTCAGATGCAGGTTGGTCAGGGTGCAGGTGAGGATAGATGGAAGCGTCGATCTGGGTTTATTCCGCCACTCACCCTTCAGTTAGTTCCCATATGGAGGCAGCGGAGTCCGCCCTGTCCGCGCAGGCTGCTGGTAAACACACGGGATGATCTGAGCGCATACTAAGGCCAGGTGAGCCGGGAGAAACGCCTGGTGTCGGTGTCCTGTGAGAAGCCTCCGAGCAGCAGCAGCCGTGTGTCTGCGGTTGTGTCGGCGCCGAGCATCCTGCAGCCTCCTCCGGCTCTGCGTCCTATTGTCTCCGCATCGCTCTGTCCTCTAGGATGGGAGGAGAGGAGAGGAGAGGAGAGGGGAAGCAGCGGAGGAGAGGAAGTAAGGGCCCTCCCCCTCCTCACAGCTCTGTCCAATCGCAGCGCTGCTCCGCCGGGAGCCGCCGCTGCTCGCTGTCTCCGTACAGAATATGCTGCCTTCAGGGGCTGTCGGAAAAATAAGAACAGATGGGCGCAACTTTAATATGGTTAAATTTTGGGTATGGTTAAAACTACAAAATTATATTCGGATTAACTTTATGATTACAACTGTCACTCTTAGTACTACCACCCATCCATGATTGATACTACTACTACTACAAATAATACTTCTAATAATAATAATGACAGTAATAATATATGATTTTATAATACATCTAAAGTCCGTCTTTACGGTGAATGTATTTTAAGACCAATCAGAAGTGGTTGCTAGGCGGACCAGAATCGATTGGCCAATCAGCGTTTTCTGCCCATGTTAGCGGCCGTATGTCATCAGTGCCCACGACGTGGCTCGTCATTGGTCAGGACTTTCTGGGCGGAGCGTAGAGAGGCGGAGAAACAAAGTCGGGGAAAACAGATTTAAACCCACGTTTGAACTGTTGCATCTGTTTGTCAGTGCGGAGAAAACGTCGTCACTGGAGAGATCTGGATGCTAAAACAAACGGTGGAGCTGCTTTTTGTCAAATACGAGTGGGACTGGACGCTAAACACACCTGCCGCACGAAGATAAGTTAAACAGTTAGCGGCTAGCGTTAGCATTAGCGTTATCAGAGAGCGTTAGCATTAGCATTACCTTGTAGTGATGTTGTTTAATTACATTTTCAGTCGTTTATATCGCGTGGGTAAGAGTGTGTTTGTGTTTCTGTGACTGAGGCGTCCTTGACTTACTCTGCAGACATTTTACTGCTTCTTTGTAACGTTGTGCTCAGTCTTAAATCAGTTTATGGCCTCTGTCGTTGTGTGTGACTTTGTAGCTTTGTGGGAGTAATCTGTCGATAACCATCTATTGATCACCTGTGTGTATATTATTGATAAGAAATTTGTTTGTTGTGACTTGATGATCCATGATCCAGCTCAACCCATGATGCAACAATAATTAAACATTTATTAGTGTTATTGATAGTGTTAGTGCTATTAATGTACCATTGTTTGTCATTATTATTCCTTTAGCTGTAATAATAATTATTACTATTATTATTATTATTATTATTATTATTATTATTACTACTACTACTATTTACATTTTGACTTAGTCTGTGTATCTGCAATGTTGTCTTTCTCCTACCCCATTTCCCCACCCCCCTCTCTTTCTGTCTAAACCCAACCGGTCGAGGCAGATGGCCGCCCACCTTGAGTCCGGTTCTGCTCGAGGTTTCTGCCTCTTAAAAGGAAGTTTTTCCTTGCCACAGTCGCCTAGTGCTTGCTCATGGTGGGATCTGTTGGGTTTTCTCTGTAAATCTTATAAGATAAAGAGTATGGTCTAGACCTGCTCTATATGTACAGTGTCTCGAGATAACTGCTGTTGTGAATTGGTGCTATATAAATAAAATTTGACTTGACTTGACTTGAGACTTTATTGAGCTCAGTTTTGTGTTAAAGCCAAGCTTGAAAACTAGATTTTAACTCTGTGCTCCTCCACAGAGCAGGTGAGATTACTGTTAGAAATTATTATAAAAACTATTTAAAAATCACTTTTCTCTCTGAGATCAGCAAAGTCATATTCTAGTAACGTAATTTATTCACCTCAAAACTCAAAGGTTTCTAATGTTCAGTTTTCAGCCTTGTATTCTTCTACACTGTTCAGGTTTTCTTTATTAATTTGATTTTTTTGTGTTTTCCAGGTTTACTGGTTGAGCTGCTGCAGCCTGGACAGAAACACCAGCTCTCACCTGACAAACCAAACAGGTATGTGTCCTAAAGAGTTACTCAGTCTGAAAAAAATGTGTTGAGCTGAATTATTCTGTTTGAACTGAATTGTTCTGGTTCAGCTGTAATGTTAAATATTTATCTCTGTTTTCATGGTTAAACTGTTAATGAGGAATAGGTCATAGTATATTAATCATTTTCCTTTGTATATTTCTCTTTTTATTTTCTCCAGGTGTCACCACTTCGTCCACGATCGAGTCTTCGTACAATGAAGAAGTACTTTGAGACCAGGACAGAGGCCTCCAGGTAATTCACAAACAGCTTTACATCACCTGTCCAACACAGAGCACTGACAATTGTTTATGTTCACTGGATAGGTTTTACCTGGGGTCTGCTGGCATGGTAATTTAAGTATGTAGTGGATGGTGTTTTTTATGCTCAATATTTCCATTTCCAATTTATTTCAATTTTTCTTCTCACAGTCAAGCAGCAGAATTTAGCATCATTAGTGTTGCATATTATCAATTTGAATAATCCTTACATTGGGGTGGGGGACGTTATTGTCCTGAAAGACAATATAATGTGACAGGCTGTTGTAAATGGTAGACGACTACTACCATTTTACTGAATGTTTACATTTCATCCAGGTTCAGATTTCCACTGAGGCTGAAATACTGTTAACATGAAGTTCATACTGAACATAACAGCATTACATTCATACATACACAGCCTGAGTGTTATCATTAACAGAGAGTAACAGCTCATTCTCAGAAATGTGACCCACGTGTTGACTGTAATCCAAGTATCTGTCCTTATATTACAAATTAAGAATCCAGGGAACATTTGACAAGTCTCCCTGGCTTTGTTGACAGCCGCGGTTTTACAGTTTGTCGTTAGAGTCTCTTTAAATTCCTCGTAAACCGACAGAATTAATGTGCGCTGTTCATCTGAGAGATACGATGCATGCCCCTACCAACTCCAATTAAATTAACACCGACTCAAGTAACCGACATCTTAACCACTGCTGTACTCTTTAACACAGATCGAGGCAGTCAGGGTTTGTCAATCCCGACTTTCATTAATAACCCAGAATTAAATCAGAGTAGGTTAAACTCGCTTCGTTGTATAGGCCTCTGAAATCTGAATAGTTTGTCAGAAAAAGACTTCAGTCATTATTAAAGTTTAGATGTGCAGTGCAAAGAAAATCAAGAATTTAAACTGACTTTGGAGAAACAAACCTTGCCATCCACTGCTGCTGTGTGAATATCAGGAGCTGGTGGAGTCAGTTCTTCAGTCAGAGCAGCTTCTTCTGTCTTCATGTAGAAAGGAAATTTAACTCTTGCACTAGTTCTGTTTATTCAAGAAACAGTTAGTCCACACTCAGGTTTCTTTGTAGATTTAGTGTCTTTTACTTCTCTTTTGACAGTTTGAAGTTCAATACCCAGAAACTCCCTGTACTTTTATTTTGATGTGTTAAAAGTCACATCTTTGTATTAATATTTGTTATGTTTTTCTCCACAGGCTTCAAACTTTAACCATTAAATCACAGAGAGAAGCGACAGACATGAAGACATTTCCAGAAGGTCAGTGTTAGTTTATTTTTTCCAGTCTAACTCTGTCATTTTCTCAGCTGTAGTTTGACTCTTTAAAACCTCTTGTCTGGAACAAACAGAAACACATTAAAGCTGCTGTAACTTATTCTGTTTTAATTAGTATTACTTACTATACTCAGACATTTTTTGACCAATTTTTGACTTTTTATTATACTATGACATTTAACCACTTTGGTTGTTCTCTCTCAGGTGATGTGGAGGATGTTCATCACTGAAACTGTCCAAAGCTTCAAGTCCTGAAACTTTTACAAATATAATCAAATAACGAAAGACAGTTGGAGACAGTTTAATAATCCCTCAAATGCATCTATTACTACATGCAACTTTTCCTGTTCTTGTTGTTTGTGATATTATGAAATTACATGTGAGATACTGTATGACATTTTCTGACAGTGACCACACAGTATACAATGATTTTTTTATTTTTATTTTTTTTTGGACATTCGTGAAGCATTACTCTATTATGACATTTTTTGACCATTTTTGACGCCTTACTATACTATGACCTTTTTTTATGGTTTTCAACACTTTACTATATTATGGTATTTTATGACATTTTTGACACCTTTCTATACTATGACATTTTTATGACATTTTTATGACATTTTTGACACCTTACTATACTATGACATTTTTATGACATTTTTGACACCTTACTATACTATGACATTTTTTGACCATTTTTGACCCCTTACTATACTATGACATTTTTTGACCATTTTTGACCCCTTACTATACTATGACATTTTTTGACCATTTTTGATGCTATACTTTATTATGACATTTTTTGACCATTTTCGACACCATACTATACTATGACATTTTTTGACCATTTTTGACACCATACTATACTATGACATTTTTTGACCATTTTCGACACCATACTATACTATCATATTTTTTGACCATTTTTGACCCATACTATACTATGACATTTTTTGACCATTTTCGACACCATACTATACTATGACATTTTTTGACCATTTTCGACACCATACTATACTATCATATTTTTTGACCATTTTTGACCCCATACTATACTATGACATTTTTTGACCATTTTCGACACCATACTATACTATGACATTTTTTGACCATTTTCGACACCATACTATACTATGACATTTTTTGACCATTTTTGACACCATACTATACTATGACATTTTTTGACCATTTTCGACACCATACTATACTATGACATTTTTATGACATTTTTGACGCCTTAATATACTATGACATTTTTTGACCATTTTTGACCCCTTACTATACTATGACATTTTTATGACATTTTTGACACCTTACTATACTATGACATTTTTATGACATTTTTTGACACCTTACTATACTATGACATTTTTTATGACATTTTTATGACATTTTTGACACCTTACTATACTATGACATTTTTTGACCATTTTCGACACCATACTATACTATGACATTTTTTGACCATTTTTGACCCCTTACTATACTATGACATTTTTTGACCATTTTCGACCTTACTATACTATGACATTTTTTGATTTGACCTTACTATACTATGACATTTTTGACCATTTTTGACCCTTACTATACTATGACATTTTTTGACCATTTTTGATGCCTTACTATACTATGACATTTTTTGATGGTTTTTGACACCATACTATACTATGACATTTTTTGACCATTTTTGATGCCATACTATACTATAACATTTTTTGATGGTTTTTGACATCATACTATACTATGACATTTTTTGACCATTTTTGACCCTTACTATACTATGACATTTTTTGACCATTTTCGACACCATACTATACTATGACATTTTTTGACCATTTTTGACCCCTTACTATACTATGACATTTTTTGACCATTTTTGACCCCTTACTATACTATGACATTTTTTGACCATTTTCGACACCATACTATACTATGACATTTTTTGACCATTTTTGACCCCTTACTATACTATGACATTTTTTGACCATTTTCGACACCTTACTATACTATGACATTTTTTTATGGTTTTCAACACTTTACTATATTATGGTATTTTATGACATTTTTGACACCTTACTATACTATGAATTTTTATGACATTTTTACATTTTTATGACATTTTTGACACCTTACTATACTATGACATTTTTATGACATTTTTATGCTTGTTGACACATTTATATATACTTTTATG
>NW_026115908.1:0-14851 GCF_001640805.2 Lates calcarifer
AAGTTGCTTTATTTTTGCTATATTTCGGCCATACTTTGTCCAAACTGCATCAAACTTTACAGGATTGTTAATGGTACCTATCTGCACACATCCATATGTCAATATTCATACAATTGTTGTAGGCACCACCTATTTTATAGCAGGAAATGACATATTTTATAGTGTGATGTCCAGTTTCTAGACGGGTGACCAGATTCACTTCAAATGTTGTCAGCCCTCCTTGAGGATTTTTTTGGAAGACTGGCTCCGAAAATTGTGAGTTTTGGTCGAAGCGTGTGCCGGTTCTGGCCCGTCAAAGTTCAGAAACCCAACTTCCTGTTTGAAAACCTCAGATTTTGGGGTAACTTCCTGTTGCGACTCTCTACTTTTATCCTATAGATGGAGCCATTGTATTACTCTTTGATGGGTTTTTTGGAAGGGGGTCTCTGTGTGTGTGCGTCTGTGTGTGTGTGTGTGTGTGTGTGTGTGTGTTTGTGTTTGTGTTTGTGTTTGAGGGGGGAGGGGAAGAAGAGTTGATTGAGTCTGTGAGAAGCTGCCACAGAGAGAGGTTACAGTCAGGAGAGCCAAGAGCTGCTTTACACGGCGGTATAAAACTTCAGTTAAAGATTTGAGCTGTCACTTGAGAAAGCATCATGCCAAAAACTAAGGAAATCACTGTAGACTTGAAGAATTGTCGATGCTTAGGAAGCAGGAGAAGGATATACAAAGTTATAACAGCATTTCCAAGCGTCAAGAACTCAAATGAGAAGCGTCACCGAGAAATTCAAGGAGAGCCACACTGTGCAGAAACAAGCCTGGCAGAGGTAGGAAGCCAAAGATTTCAATGACCCTGGAAAGAAAACCAGTTAGAGACCTGTCTAAAGAACCCATAAACGCTGCCAAGACACTAGTGAATGACTTAGTTAAGTCTGAAATTGTAGTCTCAAAGAAGATTACATGAATTCATGTAATCTTACCATATGTCTCCCCTTGACCAAAGCTGAGCGTGGATTGATGCTGTCTTTACAGTTTGGTTTTGATCAGTTAGGAAATTTCACACGGGGTCAGCTGATTTTTTCGTCTTACTCAGTGTACGGCGACAGGAAAAGTTCACTAGGTCCTCCAGCGTCGAGGTGAACCAGCTGAATATAAGCCACTCAAGTTGACGACAAGTGCATTGAAAAGTAAAAGCTGCTGGCCTTTACCTTTTCTTTGTCAAAGCGCCTGTTGGCCAGTAGTTAGTAAAGTAATATTTTCAGCGTTGTCCACAGTCTCATGACATGTTTAACAGGAAGCACAGCACGCTGGTTAAGCTCATGGCAAACTGTTACTAACAGCTAAAATGAAAGCTTGTCTGTATGTAGTCTAACTGGTTAGTTTGTCACTAATCTCCAAATTTTGCAAATTGCTATAAACTTCACTCTCTTAAACCAGTAACAGTCTGAGCTGGACTGATAGGGGTCTGTATGGATAAAGATAAAATCCTAATGATACCCATCCCTACAGCTGGTTAGTGCTTCGCCCTGACTTTAGGCAGATGAGATATTCACTGTTCAAATAACTTCATTATAAGCCTTGTTTAAGCATAAATGATTTATATATGCACCCAATAACAGAACTTAAAAAAATGCTTTTGCTCAAAGCTCAAAGCTTGTAAACTCAAGTTAAAACTGAGTTTTATCTCCTTTTGGGAGGGGGTATTTCTCTGTGTGTTTGTGTGTGTGTGTGTGGGTGTGTTTGTGTTTGTGTTTGAGGGGGAGGGGAAGAGGAGTTGATTGAGTCTGTGAGAAGCTGCCACAGAGAGGTTACAGTCAAGAGAGCCAAGAGCTGTCACAGATGATGAGCTCTGAAAAATATTATCACAGAAAATAATTAGCGTAAAAGCTTTTATTTAAAATTTTAACATCTGGGAAGTGTGAACTGTTACGCCAGCGTGTGCCCTGCGACCTGCGTTGACCCCGCGGTTGCCGGGTCCCGCGGTCGCCGCTCCCGACGGGCGCCGGGTGCGAGGGCCCGTTCAACGCTGCTCGCAGCTTTAATTATTTATTTGCATTATTATTATTATTATTTATTTTTTTTTCTTCTTTTTCCGCCTCTTGATCGCCTTTTTGAGGGCCTTAACATGCGTCAAAACTCCTGAAAATTTGCAGACGCGTCAGGCACGGCGAAAAATTTAAGAATTTAGGGGTCTTGAGCATGGGTGTGGCAAAATGGCCTCGGTAGCGCCACCTACATTTTTAACGGAACAGCCCCAAGCCCGTTGCGCCTAAAAATCTGAAAATCTGCACACATATGTAACATCCCATGACGCACCAAAAGTCTCTTGGAGCCATATTCTAAACCCAACAGAAAGTATTTTATTTTGACCGGAAGGTGAAAAAATTGTGTGTTTTTGGCCATTTCCAGGGGTCGCTTGAACGCGAACTAGTCCTAGACGCATTATCCGATTGACTTCAAAATTTGATAATTTGTTCTTAAGACATAGACGAAGTTAAATTGCAAAAGTTTCGGACTTTTCATTGAAGGGCGTGGAAGTTATGGCCCCTCAAAGTTCGATTACTCGCCACGAAAACAGGAAGTTGCTTTATTTTGCTATATTTCGGCCATACTTTGTCCAAACTGCATCAAACTTTACAGGATTGTTAATGGTACCTATCTGCACACATCCATATGTCAATATTCATACAATTGTTGTAGCACCACCTATTTATAGCAGGAAATGAATATTTTTATAGTGTGATGTCCAGTTTCTAGACGGGTGACCAGATTCACTTCAAATGTTGTCAGCCCCTCCTTGACGATTTTTGGAAGACTGGCTCCGAAAATTGTGAGTTTTGGTCGAAGCGTGTGCCGGTTCTGGCCCGTCAAAGTTCGGAAACCCAACTTCCTGTTTGAAACCTCAGATTTTGGGGTAACTTCCTGTTGCGACTCTCTACTTTATCCTATAGATGGAGCCATTGTATTACTCTTTGATGGGTTTTTGGAGGGGGGTCTCTGTGTGTGTGTGTGTGTGTGTGTGTGTTTGTGTTTTGTGTTTGAGGGGGAGGGGAAGAGGAGTTGATTGAGTCTGTGAGAAGCTGCCACAGAGAGGTTACAGTCAGGAGAGCCAAGAGCTGCTTTACACGCGGATAAAAACTTCAGTTAAGATTTGAGCTGTCACTTGAGAAAGCATCATGCCAAAAACTAAGGAAATCACTGTAGACTTGAAGAAAAGAATTGTCGATGCTCAGGAAGCAGGAGAAGGATATACAAAGTTATCACAGCATTTCCAAGCGTCAAGAACTCAAATGAGAAGCGTCACCGAGAAATTCAAGGAGAGCCACACTGTGCAGAACAAGCCTGGCAGAGGTAGGAAGCCAAAGATTTCAATGACCCTGGAAAGAAAACCAGTTAGAGACCTGTCTAAAGAACCCATAAACGCTGCCAAGACACTAGTGAATGACTTAGTTAAGTCTGAAATTGTAGTCTCAAAGAAGATTACATGAATTCATGTAATCTTACCATATGTCTCCCCTTGACCAAAGAGCTGTGGATTGATGCTGTCTTTACAGTTTGGTTTTGATCAGTTAGGAAATTTCACACGGGGTCAGCTGATTTTTTCGTCTTACTCAGTGTACGGCGACAGGAAAAGTGCACTAGGTCTCCAGCGTCGAGGTGAACCAGCTGAATATAAGCCACTCAAGTTGACGACAAGTGCATTGAAAAGTAAAAGCTGCTGGCCTTTACCTTTTCTTTGTCAAAGCGCCTGTTTGGCCAGTAGTTAGTAAAGTAATATTTTTCAGCGTTGTCCACAGTCTCATGACATGTTTAACAGGAAGCACAGCACGCTGGTTAAGCTCATGGCAAACTGTTACTAACAGCTAAAATGAAAGCTTGTCTGTATGTAGTCTAACTGGTTAGTTTGTCACTAATCTCCAAATTTTGCAAATTGCTATAAACTTCACTCTCTTAAACCAGTAACAGTCTGAGCTGGACTGATAGGGGTCTGTATGGATAAAGATAAAATCCTAATGATACCCATCCCTACAGCTGGTTAGTGGCTTCGCCCTGACTTTAGGCAGATGAGATATTCACTGTTCAAATAACTTCATTATAAGCCTTGTTTAAGCATAAATGATTTATATATGCACCCAATAACAGAACTTAAAAAAATGCTTTTGCTCAAAGCTCAAAGCTTGTAAACTCAAGTTAAAACTGAGTTTTATCTCCTTTTGGGAGGGGGTATTTCTCTGTGTGTTTGTGTGTGTGTGTGTGGGTGTGTTTGTGTTTGTGTTGAGGGGAGGGGAAGAGGAGTTGATTGAGTCTGTGAGAAGCTGCCACAGAGAGGTTACAGTCAAGAGAGCCAAGAGCTGTCACAGATGATGAGCTCTGAAAAATATTATCACAGAAAATAATTAGCGTAAAAGCTTTTATTTAAAATTTTAACATCTGGGAAGTGTGAACTGTTACGCCAGCGTGTGCCCTGCGACCTGCGTTGACCCCGCGGTTGCCGGGTCCCGCGGTCGCCGCTCCCCCGACGGGCGCCGGGTGCGAGGGCCCCGTTCAACGCTGCTCGCAGCTTTAATTATTATTATTATTATTTTTTTTCTTCTTTTTCCGCCTCTTAGATCGGCTTTTTGAGGGCCTTAACATGCGTGAAAACTTACCAAAATTTGCAGACGCGTCAGGCACGGCGAAAAATTTAATAATTTAGGGGTCTTGAGCATGGGTGTGGTAAAATGGCCTCGGTAGCGCCACCTACATTTTTAAACGGAACAGCCCCTCAAGCCCGTTGCGCCTAAAAATCTGAAAATCTGCACACATATGTAACATCCCATGACGCACCAAAAAGTCTCTTGGAGCCATATTCTAAACCCAACAGAAAGTATTTTTTATTTTGACCGGAAGGTGAAAAAATTGTGTGTTTTTGGCCATTTCCAGGGGTCGCTTGAACGCGAACTAGTCCTAGACGCATTATCCCATTGACTTCAAAACTTAATAGTATGTTCTTAAGACATAGACGATGTTAAATTGCGGCAGATTTTGAGTTTTTGTTGAAGGGCGTGGAAGTTATGGCCCCTCAAAGTTCGATTACTCGCCACGAAACAGGAAGTTGCTTTATTTTTGCTATATTTCGGCCATACTTTGTCCAAACTGCATCAAAACTTTACAGGATTGTTAATGGTACCTATCTGCACACATCCATATGTCAATATTCATACAATTGTTGTAGCACCACCTATTTATAGCAGGAAATGACATATTTTATAGTGTGATGTCCAGTTTCTAGACGGGTGACCAGATTCACTTCAAATGTTGTCAGCCCCTCCTTGAGGAATTTTTTGGAAGACTGGCTCCGAAAATTGTGAGTTTGGTCGAAGCGTGTGCCGGTTCTGGCCCGTCAAAGTTTGGAAACCCAACTTCCTGTTTGAAACCTCAGATTTTGGGGTAACTTCCTGTTGCGACTCTCTACTTTATCCTATAGATGGAGCCATTGTATTACTCTTTGATGGGTTTTTGGAAGGGGGTCTCTGTGTGTGTGTGTCTGTGTGTGTGTGTGTGTGTGTGTGTGTGTGTTTTGTGTTTGTGTTTGTGTTTGAGGGGGGGAGGGGAAGAAGAGTTGATTGAGTCTGTGAGAAGCTGCCACAGAGAGGTTACAGTCAGGAGAGCCAAGAGCTGCTTTACACGCGGTATAAAAACTTCAGTTAAGATTTGAGCTGTCACTTGAGAAAGCATCATGCCAAAAACTAAGGAAATCACTGTAGACTTGAGAAATTGTCGATGCTTAGGAAGCAGGAGAAGGATATACAAAGTTAAACAGCATTTCCAAGCGTCAAGAACTCAAATGAGAAGCGTCACCGAGAAATTCAAGGAGAGCCACACTGTGCAGAACAAGCCTGGCAGAGGTAGGAAGCCAAAGATTTCAATGACCCTGGAAAGAAAACCAGTTAGAGACCTGTCTAAAGAACCCATAAACGCTGCCAAGACACTAGTGAATGACTTAGTTAAGTCTGAAATTGTAGTCTCAAAGAACATACATTACCATATGTCTCCCCTTGACCAAAGCTGAGCGTGGATTGATGCTGTCTTTACAGTTTGGTTTTGATCAGTTAGGAAATTTCACACGGGGTCAGCTGATTTTTTCGTCTTACTCAGTGTACGGCGACAGGAAAAGTTCACTAGGTCCCCAGCGTCGAGGTGAACCAGCTGAATATAAGCCACTCAAGTTGACGACAAGTGCATTGAAAAGTAAAAAGCTGCTGGCCTTTACCTTTTCTTTGTCAAAGCGCCTGTTTGGCCAGTAGTTAGTAAAGTAATATTTTCAGCATTGTCCACAGTCTCATGTTTAACAGGAAGCACAGCACGCTGGTTAAGCTCATGGCAAACTGTTACTAACAGCTAAAATGAAAGCTTGTCTGTATGTAGTCTAACTGGTTAGTTTGTCACTAATCTCCAAATTTTGCAAATTGCTATAAACTTCACTCTCTTAAACCAGTAACAGTCTGAGCTGGACTGATAGGGGTCTGTATGGATAAAGATAAAATCCTAATGATACCCATCCCTACAGCTGGTTAGTGGCTTCGCCCTGACTTTAGGCAGATGAGATATTCACTGTTCAAATAACTTCATTATAAGCCTTGTTTAAGCATAAATGATTTATATATGCACCCAATAACAGAACTTAAAAAAATGCTTTTGCTCAAAGCTCAAAGCTTGTAAACTCAAGTTAAAACTGAGTTTTATCTCCTTTTGGGAGGGGGTATTTCTCTGTGTGTTTGTGTGTGTGTGTGTGGTGTGGTTTGTGTTTGTGTTTGAGGGGGAGGGGAAGAGGAGTTGATTGAGTCTGTGAGAAGCTGCCACAGAGAGGTTACAGTCAAGAGAGCCAAGAGCTGTCACAGATGATGAGCTCTGAAAAATATTATCACAGAAAATAATTAGCGTAAAAGCTTTTATTTAAAATTTTAACATCTGGGAAGTGTGAACTGTTACGCCAGCGTGTGCCCTGCGACCTGCGTTGACCCCCGGGTTGCCGGGGTCCCGCGGTCGCCGCTCCCCGACGGGCGCCGGGTGCGAGGGCCCGTTCAACGCTGCTCGCAGCTTTAATTAGGGCCCGAGCAACGAGTTGCGTTGCAACGAGTTGCAATTATTATTATTATTATTTTTTTTCTTCTTTTTCCGCCTCTTTGATCGCCTTTTTGAGGGCCTTAAAATGCGTCAAAACTCCTGAAAATTTGCAGACGTCAGGCACGGCGAAAAATTTAAGAATTTAGGGGTCTTGAGCATGGGTGTGGCAAAATGGCCCTCGGTAGCGCCACCTACATTTTTAACGGAACAGCCCCTCAAGCCCGTTGCGCCTAAAAATCTGAAAATCTGCACACATATGTAACATCCCATGACGCACCAAAAAGTCTCTTGGAGCCATATTCTAAACCCAACAGAAAGTATTTTTATTTTGACCGGAAGGTGAAAAAATTGTGTGTTTTTGGCCATTTCCAGGGGTCGCTTGAACGCGAACTAGTCCTAGACGCATTATCCGATTGACTTCAAAATTTGATAATTGTTCTTAAGACATAGACGAAGTTAAATTGCAAAAGTTTCGGACTTTTCATTGAAGGGCGTGGAAGTTATGGCCCCTCAAAGTTCGATCACTCGCCACAAACAGGAAGTTGCTTTAAATTTGCTATATTTCGGCCATACTTTGTCCAAACTGCATCAAACTTTACAGGATTGTTAATGGTACCTATCTGCACACATCCATATGTCAATATTCATACAATTGTTGTAGCACCACCTATTTATAGCAGGAAATGACATATTTTATAGTGTGATGTCCAGTTTCTAGACGGGTGACCAGATTCACTTCAAATGTTGTCAGGACAGACTTAAGGATTTTTGGAAGACTGGCTCCGAAAATTGTGAGTTTGGGTCGAAGCGTGTGCCGGTTCTGGCCCGTCAAAGTTCGGAAACCCAACTTCCTGTTTGAAACCTCAGATTTTGGGGTAACTTCCTGTTGCGACTCTCTACTTTATCCTACAGATGGAGCCATTGTATTACTCTTTGATGGGTTTTTGGAAGGGGGTCTCTGTGTGTGTGTGTCTGTGTGTGTCTGAGGGGGGAGGGGAAGAGGAGTTGATTGTGTCTGTGAGAAGCTGCCACAGGGAGGTTACAGTCAATAGAGCCATGATCTGTCACAGATGATGAGCTCTGAATAATATTATCACAGAAAATAATTAGCATAAAAGCTTTTATTTAAAATTTTTACATCTGGGAAGTGTGAACTGTTACGCCAGCGTGTGCCCTGACCTGCGTTGCCGCGGTTGCCGGGGCCGCGGTCGCCGCTCCCCTGACGGACGCCGGTGCGAGGCCCGTTCAACGCTGCTCGCAGCTTTAATTAGTTTTGCAACGAGTTAGTTTTGCGTGCCATTTGCAAGGACCCTCTTGTTTTCGTTCGGTTTATTATTATTATTATTATTATTTTTTTTTTTCTTCTTTTTCCGCCTCTTTGATCGCCTTTTTGAGGGCCTTAAAATGCGTCAAAACTCCTGAAAATTTGCAGACGCGTCAGGCACGGCGAAAAATTTAAGAATTTAGGGGTCTTGAGCATGGGTGTGGCAAAATGGCCTCGGTAGCGCCACCTACATTTTTAACGGAACAGCCCCTCAAGCCCGTTGCGCCTAAAAATCTGAAAATCTGCACACATATGTAAATCCCATGACGCACCAAAAAGTCTCTTGGAGCCATATTCTAAACCCAACAGAAAGTATTTTATTTTGACCGGAAGGTGAAAAATTGTGTGTTTTTGGCCATTTCCAGGGGTCGCTTGAACGCGAACTAGTCCTAGACGCATTATCCGATTGACTTCAAAATTTGATAATTGTTCTTAAGACATAGACGAAGTTAAATTGCAAAAGTTTCGGACTTTTCATTGAAGGGCGTGGAAGTTATGGCCCCTCAAAGTTCGATCACTCGCCACAAAACAGGAAGTTGCTTTAAATTTGCTATATTTCGGCCATACTTTGTCCAAACTGCATCAAACTTTACAGGATTGTTAATGGTACCTATCTGCACACATCCATATGTCAATATTCATACAATTGTTGTAGCACCACCTATTTATAGCAGGAAATGACATATTTTATAGTGTGATGTCCAGTTTCTAGACGGGTGACCAGATTCACTTCAAATGTTGTCAGGACAGACTTAAGGATTTTTGGAAGACTGGCTCCGAAAATTGTGAGTTTGGGTCGAAGCGTGTGCCGGTTCTGGCCCGTCAAAGTTCGGAAACCCAACTTCCTGTTTGAAACCTCAGATTTTGGGGTAACTTCCTGTTGCGACTCTCTACTTTATCCTACAGATGGAGCCATTGTATTACTCTTTGATGGGTTTTTGGAAGGGGTCTCTGTGTGTGTGTGTCTGTGTGTGTCTGAGGGGGGAGGGGAAGAGGAGTTGATTGTGTCTGTGAGAAGCTGCCACAGAGAGGTTACAGTCAGGAGAGCCATGATCTGTCACAGATGATGAGCTCTGAATAATATTATCACAGAAAATAATTAGCATAAAAGCTTTTATTTAAAATTTTTACATCTGGGAAGTGTGAACTGTTACGCCAGCGTGTGCCCTGCGACCTGCGTTGACCCCGCGGTTGCCGGGGTCCCCGGTCGCCGCTCCCCGACGGACGCCGGGTGCGAGGGCCCGTTCAACGCTGCTCGCAGCTTTAATTAGGGCCCGAGCAACGAGTTGCGTTGCAACGAGTTGGACCCGAGCAACGAGTTGCGTGCCATGCAACGAGTTGCAAGGACCCTCTTGTTTTCGTTCGGTTTATTATTATTATTATTATTATTATTTTTTTTTCTTTTTCCGCCTCTTTGATCGCCTTTTTGAGGGCCTTAAAATGCGTCAAAACTCCTGAAAATTTGCAGACGCGTCAGGCACGGAAAAATTTAAGAATTTAGGGGTCTTGAGCATGGGTGTGGCAAAATGGCCTCGGTAGCGCCACCTACATTTTTAACGGAAGCCCCTCAAGCCCGTTGCGCCTAAAAATCTGAAAATCTGCACACATATGTAACATCCCATGACGCACCAAAAAGTCTCTTGGAGCCATATTCTAAACCCAACAGAAAGTATTTTTATTTTGACCGGAAGGTGAAAAAATTGTGTGTTTTTGGCCATTTCCAGGGGTCGCTTGAACGCGAACTAGTCCTAGACGCATTATCCGATTGACTTCAAAATTTGATAATTTGTTCTTAAGACATAGACGAAGTTAAATTGCAAAAGTTTCGGACTTTTCATTGAAGGGCGTGGAAGTTATGGCCCTCAAAGTTCGATCACTCGCCACAAAACAGGAAGTTGCTTTAAATTTGCTATATTTCGGCCATACTTTGTCCAAACTGCATCAAACTTTACAGGATTGTTAATGGTACCTATCTGCACACATCCATATGTCAATATTCATACAATTGTTGTAGCACCACCTATTTATAGCAGGAAATGACATATTTTATAGTGTGATGTCCAGTTTCTAGACGGGTGACCAGATTCACTTCAAATGTTGTCAGGACAGACTTAAGGATTTTTGGAAGACTGGCTCCGAAAATTGTGAGTTTTGGTCGAAGCGTGTGCCGGTTCTGGCCCGTCAAAGTTCGGAAACCCAACTTCCTGTTTGAAACCTCAGATTTTGGGGTAACTTCCTGTTGCGACTCTCTACTTTATCCTACAGATGGAGCCATTGTATTACTCTTTGATGGGTTTTTGGAAGGGGGTCTCTGTGTGTGTGTGTGTCTGTGTGTGTCTGAGGGGGGAGGGGAAGAGGAGTTGATTGAGTCTGTGAGAAGCTGCCACAGAGAGGTTACAGTCAGAGAGCCAAGAGCTGTCACAGATGATGAGCTCTGAAAAATATTATCACAGAAAATAATTAGCATAAAAGCTTTTATTTAAAATTTTTACATCTGGGAAGTGTGAACTGTTACGCCAGCGTGTGCCCTGCGACCTGCGTTGACCCCGCGGTTGCCGGGGTCCCGCGGTCGCCGCTCCCCCGACGGGCGCCGGGTGCGAGGGCCGTTCAACGCTGCTCGCAGCTTTAATTATTATTATTATTTTTTTTCTTCTTTTTCCGCCTCTTTGATCGCCTTTTTGAGGGCCTTAAAATGCGTCAAAACTCCTGAAAATTTGCAGACGCGTCAGGCACGGCGAAAAATTTAAGAATTTAGGGGTCTTGAGCATGGGTGTGGCAAAATGGCCTCGGTAGCGCCACCTACATTTTTAACGGAACAGCCCCTCAAGCCCGTTGCGCCTAAAAATCTGAAAATCTGCACACATATGTAACATCCCATGACGCACCAAAAAGTCTCTTGGAGCCATATTCTAAACCCAACAGAAAGTATTTTTATTTTGACCGGAAGGTGAAAAAAATTGTGTGTTTTTGGCCATTTCCAGGGGTCGCTTGAACGCGAACTAGTCCTAGACGCATTATCCGATTGACTTCAAAATTTGATAATTTGTTCTTAAGACATAGACGAAGTTAAATTGCAAAAGTTTCGGACTTTTCATTGAAGGGCGTGGAAGTTATGGCCCCTCAAAGTTCGATCACTCGCCACAAAACAGGAAGTTGCTTTAAATTTGCTATATTTCGGCCATACTTTGTCCAAACTGCATCAAACTTTACAGGATTGTTAATGGTACCTATCTGCACACATCCATATGTCAATATTCATACAATTGTTGTAGCACCACCTATTTATAGCAGGAAATGACATATTTTATAGTGTGATGTCCAGTTTCTAGACGGGTGACCAGATTCACTTCAAATGTTGTCAGACTTAAATTTTTGGAAGAAGCTCCGAAAATTGTGAGTTTGGGTCGAAGCGTGTGGGTTCTGGCCCGTCAAAGTTCGGAAACCCAACTTCCTGTTTGAAACCTCAGATTTTGGGGTAACTTCCTGTTGCGACTCTCTACTTTATCCTACAGATGGAGCCATTGTATTACTCTTTGATGGGTTTTTGGAAGGGGGTCTCTGTGTGTTGTGTGTGTGTGTCTGAGGGGGGAGGGGAAGAGGAGTTGATTGTGTCTGTGAGAAGCTGCCACAGGGAGGTTACAGTCAATAGAGCCATGATCTGTCACAGATGATGAGCTCTGAATAATATTATCACAGAAAATAATTAGCATAAAAGCTTTTATTTAAAATTTTTACATCTGGGAAGTGTGAACTGTTACGCCAGCGTGTGCCCTGCGACCTGCGTTGACCCCGCGGTTGCCGGGGTCCCCCGCGGTCGCCCCCGACGGACGCCGGGTGCGAGGGCCCGTTCAACGCTGCTCGCAGCTTTAATTATTATTATTATTATTTTTTTTTCTTTTCCGCCTCTTTGATTGCCTTTTTGAGGGCCTTAACATGCGTCAAAACTCCTGAAAATTTGCAGACGCGTCAGGCACGGCGAAAAATTTAAGAATTTAGGGGGTCTTGAGCATGGGGTGGCAAAATGGCCTCGGTAGCGCCACCTACATTTTTAACGGAACAGCCCCTCAAGCCCGTTGCGCCTAAAAATCTGAAAATCTGCACACATATGTAACATCCCATGACGCACCAAAAAGTCTCTTGGAGCCATATTCTAAACCCAACAGAAAGTATTTTTATTTTGACCGGAAGGTGAAAAAATTGTGTGCTTTTGGCCATTTCCAGGGGTCGCTTGAACGCGAACTAGTCCTAGACGCATTATCCGATTGACTTCAAAATTTGATAATTTGTTCTTAAGACATAGACGAAGTTAAATTGCCAAAAGTTTTGACTTTTCATTGAAGGGCGTGGAAGTTATGGCCCCTCAAAGTTCGATTACTCGCCACAAAACAGGAAGTTGCTTTATTTTTGCTATATTTCGGCCATACTTTGTCCAAACTGCATCAAACTTTACAGGATTGTTAATGGTACCTATCTGCACACATCCATATGTCAATATTCATACAATTGTGTGCACCACCTATTTATAGCAGGAAATGACATATTTTATAGTGTGATGTCCAGTTTCTAGACGGGGTGACCAGATTCACTTCAAATGTTGTCAGCCCCTCCTTGACAATTTTTGGAAGAAGTCCTCCGAAAATTGTGAGTTTTGGTCGAAGCGTGTGCCGGTTCTGGCCCGTCAAAGTTCGGAAACCCAACTTCCTGTTTGAAACCTCAGATTTTGGGGGTAACTTCCTGTTGCGACTCTCTACTTTATCCTATAGATGGAGCCATTGTATTACTCTTTGATGGGTTTTTGGAAGGGGTCTCTGTGTGTGTGTGTGTGTGTGTGTTGTGTGTGTTTGAGGGGGGAGGGGAAGAGGAGTTGATTGAGTCTGTGAGAAGCTGCCACAGGGAGGTTACAGTCAGAGAAGCCAAGAGCTGTCACAGATGATGAGCTCTGAAAAATATTATCACAGAAAATAATTAGCATAAAAGCTTTTATTTTTAATTTGTTGCAACAAATTCAGGTTTCTTACACATTTTCCTTATTGAAAACTAAATTCTACCTGAAATGTATCAATAAAAATCTTCTTTTGCAGTTAATGTCACCAGTTTATAGTTTAGTTTTAATAGCATTCCCTGTCACTGATGTGCCTTTAATTATCGGTTCTATCAGGGATCATTTATGTGTTTATCTTACGGGGTGAGCCACCTCACAGGTTGGTTATATTACCTGTTGACCTCAGCTCAGTGAGCTAAGACAATGTTTAATGCAGTGTTTTTTCTGATATGAAAATGGATATTATCAGCACATCTAACCTCAGCAGGCCCCTCTTCAGAAACTCATATCTGCAGATGTCAAAGCTGCTCAAAAATTAAACTGGCTTCAAATTAATTTGAAGGAATTGTAGGTTATTTTGAATTCATGTAATCTTACCATATGTCTCCCCTTGACCAAAGCTGAGCGTGGATTGATGCTGTCTTTACAGTTTGGTTTTGATCAGTTAGGAAATTTCACAAGGGGTCAGCTGATTTTTTCGTGTTACTCAGTGTACGGCAACAGGAAAAGTGCATGTCTACATCCACCGCGTCGAGTGAACCAGCTGAATATAAGCCACTCAAGTTGACGACAAGTGCATTGAAAAGTAAAAGCTGCTGGCCTTTACCTTTTCTTTGTCAAAGCGCCTGTTCAGCCAGTAGTTAGTAAAGTAATATTTTCAGCGTTGTCCACAGTCTCATGACATGTTTAACAGGAAGCACAGCACGCTGGTTAAGCTCATGGCAAACTGTTACTAACAGCTAAAATGAAAGCTTGTCTGTATGTAGTCTAACTGGTTAGTTTGTCACTAATCTCCAAATTTTGCAAATTGCTATAAACTTCACTCTCTTAAACCAGTAACAGTCTGAGCTGGACTGATAGGGGTCTGTATGGATAAAGATAAAATTAATGATACCCATCCCTACAGCTGGTTAGTGGCTTCGCCCTGACTTTAGGCAGATGAGATATTCACTGTTCAATAACTTCATTATAAGCCTTGTTTAAGCATAAATGATTTATATATGCACCCAATAACAGAACTTAAAAAAAATGCTTTTGCTCAAAGCTCAAAGCTTTTTAAACTCAAGTTAAAACTGAGTTTTATCTCCTTTTGGGAGGGGGTATTCTCTCTGTGTGTGTGTGTGTGTGTGTGTGTGTGTGTGTTTGTGTTTGTGTTTGAGGGGGGAGGGGAAGAGGAGTTGATTGAGTCTGTGAGAAGCTGCCACAGGAGGTTACAGTCAGGAGAGCCAAGAGCTGTCACAGATGATGAGCTCTGAAAAATATTATCACAGAAAATAATTTAAAAGCTTTTATTTAAAATTTTTACATCTCGGAAGTGTGAACTGTTACGCCAGCGTGTGCCCTGCGACCTGCGTTGACCCCGCGGTTGCCGGGTCCCGCGGTCGCCGCTCCCCCGACGGGCG
>NW_026115909.1:0-15555 GCF_001640805.2 Lates calcarifer
CCCCTCGGTGGCTCACAGTTTCCATACATCCCGACTGTATATGAACATTAGAATTTCACCAATATTCATATTAAAGTGGTTGAAATCCCATCTTCTCCTCTCCTTTCACTGGAGACAGCATTTGATAATTCTGAGCTTAATGAGCGAGCAGAAGCCGAGACAAGAAGACTTGCAGACGCGGGACTCGCTCTGAGTCCACAGAAGGTAATTAGATCCCCTCGGCGGCTCACAGTGTCCATACATCCCGACTGTACATGAACATTAGAATTTCACCAATATTCATATAAAGGTGTTTTGACATTTTACTTTCTCCTCTCCTTTCACTAGACAGTAGTTTTTCAATCTGAGCTTAGTGAGCGAGCAGAAGCCGAGAAAGGAGGACTTTCATACGCGGAATCACTGTGAGCAGAAGCCGAGACAGGAGACTTTCAGACGCGGGACTCACTGTGAGCAGAAGCCGAGACAGGAGGACTTCATACGCGGGACTCACTGTGAGCAGAAGCCGAGACAGGAGGACTTTCATACCAGGGAATCACTGTGAGTCTACAGACGGGAAAATGTTTCCCCTCGGTCACGGACTGTTTCCATACATTCCGAGAGTTCATGAAAATTAGAATTGGACCAATATTCATATTAAAGTGGCTGAAATCTCATCTTCTCCTCTCCTTTTGCTGGAGACAGCATTTGGTAATTGTGAGCTTTATCAGCGACAGAAAGAAGTAAAACGCAGATGTTGACTGACTGGCCTCAGAACACATTTGCTGTCTATTTTGTTTGCCCATGAAATGAAAGTTGATAAACATTAGGAATTGAGCAGAGATACGTGTATTTTCGGGCTTTTTCACACACTGGCCTGAAATGCAGCCTCTAAAGAAGGTCTCTCCTTTCACTTGAGACAGCAGTCGTTAATTGTGATCTTAATGAGAGAGCAGAAGCGGATACACGAAGACTTTCAGATACTATACTCACTGTGAGTCCGCAGAAGGGAAAAGATCCCCCTCGGCGGCTCACAGTTTCCATACATCCCGACTGTACATGACGATGAGAATTTGACCAATATTCATATAAACTTGGTTGAGATGTTACTTTATCCTCTCGTTTCTCTAGATAGCAGTTTTTCATTCTGAGCTTAGTGAGCGAGCAGAGACCGAGACAGGAGGACTTTCAGAACCGGGACTCACGGTGAGCAGAAGCCGAGACAGGAGGACTTTCATACGAGGGAATGACTGTGAGTCTACAGACGGGAAAATGTTTCCCCTCGGTCACGGACTGTTTCCATACATTCCGACAGTTCATGAAAATTAGAATTGGACCAATATTCCTATTAAAGTGGCTGAAATCTCATCTTCTCCTCTCCTTTTGCTGGAGACAGCATTTGTTAATTCTGAGCTCAATGAGCGAGCAGAAGCCGAGAAAAGAAGACTTGGAGACGCGAGACTCACTGTGAATGCAGAGAAGGGAATAAGACCCCCCTCGACGGCTCACAATTTCCATACACCCCGAATGTACATGAACATGAGAATTTGACCAATATTCATATAAAGGTGTTTGAGATTTTACTTTCTCCTGTCCTTTCACTAGACAGCAGTTTTTCATTCGGCGCTTAGTGAGCGAGTAGAGGCCGAGACAGGAGGACTTTCAGAACCGGGACTCACTGTGAGCAGAAGCCGAGACAGGAGGACTTTCAGACGCGGGACTCACTGTAAGCAGAAGCCGAGACAGGAGGACTTTCTCTCCTTTCACATATGAGACAGCAGTCGTTAATTGTGATCTTAATGAAAGAGCAGAAGGGGATACACGAAGACTTTCAGATACTATACTCACTGTGAGTCCGCAGAAAGGGAAGAGATCCCCTCCGGCCGGCTCTCAGTTTCCATACATCCCGACTGTACATGAACATTAGAATGTAACCAATATTCACATTAAAGTGGTTTTGAAATCCCATCTTCTCCTCTCCGTTCACTGGAGACAGCATTTGATAATACTGAGCTTAATGAGCGAGCAGAAGCCGAGACAAGAAGACTTGCAGACGCGGGACTCGCTCTGAGTCCACAGAAGTAATTAGATCCCCCTCGGCTGCTCACAGTGTCCATACATCCCGACTGTACATGAACATGAGAATTTGACCAATATTCATATAAAGGTGTTTGAGATTTTACTTTCTCCTCTCCTTTCACTAGACGGGCTTTTCACACACTGGTCTGAAGTGCAGCCTCTAAAAAAGGTCTCTCCGTTCACATGAGATAGCAGTCGTTAATTGTGATCTTAATGAGAGAGCCGAAGCGGATACACGAAGACTTTCAGATACTATACTCACTGTGAGTCCGCAGAAGGGAAAAGATCCCCCTCGGTGGCTCACAGTTTCCATACATCCCGACTGTATATGAACATTAGAATTTCACCAATATTCATATTAAAGTGGTTGAAATCCCATCTTCTCCTCTCCTTTCACTGGAGACAGCATTTGAGAATCTGAGCTTAATGAGCGAGCAGAAGCCGAGACAAGAAGACTTGCAGGACGCCGGGACTCGCTCTGAGTCCACAGAAGGTAATTAGATCCCCTCGGCGGCTCACAGTGTCCATACATCCCGACTGTACATGAACATTAGAATTTCACCAATATTCATATAAAGGTGGTTTGACATTTTTACTTTCTCCTCTCCTTTCACTAGACAGTAGTTTTTCAATCTGAGCTTAGTGAGCGAGCAGAAGCCGAGAAAGGAGGACTTTCATACGCGGGAATCACTGTGAGCAGAAGCCGAGACAGGAGGACTTTCATAAGCGCGGGAATCACTGTGAGCAGAAGCCGAGACAGGAGGACTTTCATACGAGGGAATGACTGTGAGTCTACAGACGGGAAATGTTTCCCCTCGTCACCTACTGTTTCCATACATTCCGACAGTTCATGAAAATTAGAATTGGACCAATATTCCTATTAAAGTGGCTGAAATCTCATCTTCTCCTCTCCTTTTGCTGGAGACAGCATTTGTTAATTCTGAGCTCAATGAGCGAGCAGAAGCCGAGAAAAGAAGACTTGGAGACGCGAGACTCACTGTGAATGCAGAGAAGGGAATAAGACCCCCCTCGACGGCTCACAATTTCCATACACCCGAATGTACATGAACATGAGAATTTGACCAATATTCATATAAAGGTGTTTGAGATTTTACTTTCTCCTGTCCTTTCACTAGACAGCAGTTTTTCATTCGGCGCTTAGTGAGCGAGCAGAGGCCGAGACAGGAGGACTTTCAGAACCGGGACTCACTGTGAGCAGAAGCCGAGACAGGAGGACTTTCAGACGCGGGACTCACTGTGAGCAGAAGCCGAGACAGGAGGACTTTCAGACGCGGGACTCACTGTGAGCAGAAGCCGAGACAGGAGGACTTTCAGAACCGGGACTCACGGTGAGCAGAAGCCGAGACAGGAGGACTTTCAGATACTATACTCACTGTGAGTCCGCAGAAGGGAAAAGATTCCCCTCGGCGGCTCACAGTTTCCATACATCCCGACTGTACATGAACATGAGAATTTGACCAATATTCATATAAAGGTGTTTGAGATTTTACTTTCTCCTCTCCTTTCACTAGACGGGCTTTTCACACACTGGTCTGAAGTGCAGCCTCTAAAAAAGGTCTCTCCGTTCACATGAGATAGCAGTCGTTAATTGTGATCTTAATGAGAGAGCAGAAGCGGATACACGAAGACTTTCAGATACTATACTCACTGTGAGTCCGCAGAAGGGAAAAGATCCCCCTCGGTGGCTCACAGTTTCCATACATCCCGACTGTATATGAACATTAGAATTTCACCAATATTCATATTAAAGTGGTTGAAATCCATCTTCTCCTCTCCTTTCACTGGAGACAGCATTTGATAATTCTGAGCTTAATGAGCGAGCAGAAGCCGAGACAAGAAGACTTGCAGACGCGGGACTCGCTCTGAGTCCACAGAAGGTAATTAGATCCCCCTCGGCGGCTCACAGTGTCCATACATCCCGACTGTACATGAACATTAGAATTTCACCAATATTCATATAAAGGTGTTTGACATTTTACTTTCTCCTCTCCTTTCACTAGACAGTAGTTTTTCAATCTGAGCTTAGTAAGCGAGCAGAAGCCGAGAAAGGAGGACTTTCATACGCGGGAATCACTGTGAGCAGAAGCCGAGACAGGAGGACTTTCATACGCGGGAATCACTGTGAGTCTACAGACGGGAAAATGTTTCCCCTCGGTCACGGACTGTTTCCATACATTCCGACAGTTCATGAAAATTAGAATTGGACAATATTCATATTAAAGTGGCTGAAATCTCATCTTCTCCTCTCCTTTTGCTGGAGACAGCATTTGTTAATTGTGAGCTTTATCAGCGACAGAAAGAAGTAAAACGCAGATGTTGACTGACTGGCCTCAGAACACATTTGCTGTCTATTTTGTTTGCCCATGAAATGAAAGTTGATAAACATTAGGAATTGAGCAGAGATACGTGTATTTTCCGGGCTTTTTCACACACTGGCCTGAAATGCAGCCTCTAAAGAAGGTCTCTCCTTTCACTTGAGACAGCAGTCGTTAATTGTGATCTTAATGAGAGAGCAGAAGCGGATACACGAAGACTTTCAGATACTATACTCACTGTGAGTCCGCAGAAGGGAAAAGATCCCCCTCGGCGGCTCACAGTTTCCATACATCCCGACTGTACATGACGATGAGAATTTGACCAATATTCATATAAACTTGGTTGAGATTTTACTTTATCCTCTCGTTTCTCTAGATAGCAGTTTTTCATTCTGAGCTTAGTGAGCGAGCAGAGACCGAGACAGGAGGACTTTCAGAACCGGGACTCACGGTGAGCAGAAGCCGAGACAGCAGGACTTTCTCTCCTTTCACATGAGACAGCAGTCGTTAATTGTGATCTTAATCAGAGAGCAGAAGCGGATACACGAAGACTTTCAGATACTATACTCACTGTGAGTCCGCAGAAGAGAAAAGATCCCCCTCGGCGGCTCACAATTTCCATACATCCCGACTGTACATGAACATTAGAATTTCACCAATATTCATATAAAGGTGTTTGACATTTTACTTTCTCCTCTCCTTTCACTAGACAGTAGTTTTTCATTCTGAGTTTAGTAAGCGAGCAGAAGCCGAGACAGGAGGACTTTCATACGCGGGAATCACTGTGAGCAGAAGCCGAGACAGGAGGACTTTCATACGCGGGAATCACTGTGAGCAGAAGCCGAGACAGGAGGACTTTCATACGCGGGAATCACTGTGAGTCCACAGACGGGAAAATATTTCCCCTCGGTCACAGACTGTTTCCATACATTCCGACAGTTCATGAAAATTAGAATTGGACCAATATTCATATTAAAGTGGCTGAAATCTCATCTTCTCCTCTCCTTTTGCTGGAGACAGCATTTGTTAATTGTGAGCTTTATCAGCGACAGAAAGAAGTAAAACGGAGATGTTGACTGACTGGTCTCAGACAGCATTTGCTGTCTATTTTGTTTGCTCATGAAATGAAAGTTGATAAACATTAGGAATTGAGCAGCGATACGTGTATTTTCGGGCTTTTTCACACACTGGCCTGAAATGCAGCCTCTAAAGAAGGTCTCTCCTTTCACTTGAGACAGCAGTCGTTAATTGTGATCTTAATGAGAGAGCAGAAGCGGATACACGAAGACTTTCAGATACTATACTCACTGTGAGTCCGCAGAAGGGAAAAGATTCCCCTCGGCGGCTCACAGTTTCCATACATCCCGACTGTACATGAACATGAGAATTTGACCAATATTCATATAAAGGTGTTTGAGATTTTACTTTCTCCTCTCCTTTCACTAGACGGGCTTTTCACACACTGGTCTGAAGTGCAGCCTCTAAAAAAGGTCTCTCCGTTCACATGAGATAGCAGTCGTTAATTGTGATCTTAATGAGAGAGCAGAAGCGGATACACGAAGACTTTCAGATACTATACTCACTGTGAGTCCGCAGAAGGGAAAAGATCCCCCTCGGTGGCTCACAGTTTCCATACATCCCGACTGTATATGAACATTAGAATTTCACCAATATTCATATTAAAGTGGTTGAAATCCCATCTTCTCCTCTCCTTTCACTGGAGACAGCATTTGATAATTCTGAGCTTAATGAGCGAGCAGAAGCCGAGACAAGAAGACTTGCAGACGCGGGACTCGCTCTGAGTCCACAGAAGGTAATTAGATCCCCCTCGGCGGCTCACAGTGTCCATACATCCCGACTGTACATGAACATTAGAATTTCACCAATATTCATATAAAGGTGTTTGACATTTTACTTTCTCCTCTCCTTTCACTAGACAGTAGTTTTTCAATCTGAGCTTAGTGAGCGAGCAGAAGCCGAGAAAGGAGGACTTTCATACGCGGGAATCACTGTGAGCAGAAGCCGAGACAGGAGGACTTTCATAAGCGGGAATCACTGTGAGCAGAAGCCGAGACAGGAGGACTTTCATACGAGGGAATGACTGTGAGTCTACAGACGGGAAAATGTTTCCCCTCGGTCACCTACTGTTTCCGTACATTCCGACAGTTCATGAAAATTAGAATTGGACCAATATTCATATTAAAGTGGCTGAAATCTCATCTTCTCCTCTCCTTTTGCTGGAGACAGCATTTGTTAATTCTGAGCTCAATGAGCGAGCAGAAGCCGAGAAAAGAAGACTTGGAGACGCGAGACTCACTGTGAATGCAGAGAAGGGAATAAGACCCCCCTCGACGGCTCACAATTTCCATACACCCCGAATGTACATGAACATGAGAATTTGACCAATATTCATATAAAGGTGTTTGAGATTTTACTTTCTCCTGTCCTTTCACTAGACAGCAGTTTTTCATTCGGCGCTTAGTGAGCGAGCAGAGGCCGAGACAGGAGGACTTTCAGAACCGGGACTCACTGTGAGCAGAAGCCGAGACAGGAGGACTTTCAGACGCGGGACTCACTGTGAGCAGAAGCCGAGACAGGAGGACTTTCAGACGCGGGACTCACTGTGAGTCTACAGACGGGAAAATGTTTCCCCTCGGTCACGGACTGTTTCCATACATTCCGACAGTTCATGAAAATTAGAAATGGACCAATATTCATATTAAAGTGGCTAAAATCTCATCTTCTCCTCTCCTTTTGCTGGAGACAGCATTTGGTAATTGTGAGCTTTATCAGCGACAGAAAGAAGTAAAACGCAGATGTTGACTGACTGGCCTCAGAACACATTTGCTGTCTATTTTGTTTGCCCATGAAATGAAAGTTGATAAACATTAGGAATTGAGCAGAGATACGTGTATTTTCGGGCTTTTTCACACACTGGCCTGAAATGCAGCCTCTAAAGAAGGTCTCTCCTTTCACTTGAGACAGCAGTCGTTAATTGTGATCTTAATGAGAGAGCAGAAGCGGATACACGAAGACTTTCAGATACTATACTCACTGTGAGTCCGCAGAAGGGAAAAGATCCCCCTCGGCGGCTCACAGTTTCCATACATCCCGACTGTACATGACGATGAGAATTTGACCAATATTCATATAAACTTGGTTGAGATTTTACTTTATCCTCTCGTTTCTCTAGATAGCAGTTTTTCATTCTGAGCTTAGTGAGCGAGCAGAGACCGAGACAGGAGGACTTTCAGAACCGGGACTCACGGTGAGCAGAAGCCGAGACAGCAGGACTTTCTCTCCTTTCACATGAGACAGCAGTCGTTAATTGTGATCTTAATGAGAGAGCAGAAGCGGATACACGAAGACTTTCAGATACTATACTCACTGTGAGTCCGCAGAAGAGAAAAGATCCCCCTCGGCGGCTCACAGTTTCCATACATCCCGACTGTACATGAACATTAGAATTTCACCAATATTCATATAAAGGTGTTTGACATTTTACTTTCTCCTCTCCTTTCACTAGACAGTAGTTTTTCATTCTGAGTTTAGTAAGCGAGCAGAAGCCGAGACAGGAGGACTTTCATACGCGGGAATCACTGTGAGCAGAAGCCGAGACAGGAGGACTTTCATACCGGGAATCACTGTGAGCAGAAGCCGAGACAGGAGGACTTTCATACGCGGGAATCACTGTGAGTCCACAATGGGAAAATATTTCCCCTCGGTCACAGACTGTTTCCATACATTCCGACAGTTCATGAAAATTAGAATTGGACCAATATTCATATTAAAGTGGCTGAAATCTCATCTTCTCCTCTCCTTTTGCTGGAGACAGCATTTGTTAATTCTGAGCTCAATGAGCGAGCAGAAGCCGAGAAAGGAAGACTTGGAGACGCGAGACTCACTGTGAATGCACAGAAGGGAATAAGACCCCCCTCGACGGCTCACAATTTCCATACATCCCGAATGTACATGAACATGAGAATTTGACCAATATTCATATAAAGGTGTTTGAGATTTTACTTTCTCCTGTCCTTTCACTAGACAGCAGTTTTTCATTCGGCGCTTAGTGATCGAGCAGAGGCCGAGACAGGAGGACTTTCAGAACCGGGACTCACTGTGAGCAGAAGCCGAGACAGGAGGACTTTCAGACGCGGGACTCACTGTGAGCAGAAGCCGAGACAGGAGGACTTTCAGACGCGGGACTCACTGTGAGCAGAAGCCGAGACAGGAGGACTTTCAGAACCGGGACTCACGGTGAGCAGAAGCCGAGACAGGAGGACTTTCAGATACTATACTCACTGTGAGTCCGCAGAAGGGAAAAGATTCCCCTCGGCGGCTCACAGTTTCCATACATCCCGACTGTACATGAACATGAGAATTTGACCAATATTCATATAAAGGTGTTTGAGATTTTACTTTCTCCTCTCCTTTCACTAGACGGGCTTTTCACACACTGGTCTGAAGTGCAGCCTCTAAAAAAGGTCTCTCCGTTCACATGAGATAGCAGTCGTTAATTGTGATCTTAATGAGAGAGCAGAAGCGGATACACGAAGACTTTCAGATACTATACTCACTGTGAGTCCGCAGAAGGGAAAAGATCCCCCTCGGTGGCTCACAGTTTCCATACATCCCGACTGTATATGAACATTAGAATTTCACCAATATTCATATTAAAGTGGTTGAAATCCCATCTTCTCCTCTCCTTTCACTGGAGACAGCATTTGATAATTCTGAGCTTAATGAGCGAGCAGAAGCCGAGACAAGAAGACTTGCAGACGCGGGACTCGCTCTGAGTCCACAGAAGGTAATTAGATCCCCCTCGGCGGCTCACAGTGTCCATACATCCCGACTGTACATGAACATTAGAATTTCACCAATATTCATATAAAGGTGTTTGACATTTTACTTTCTCCTCTCCTTTCACTAGACAGTAGTTTTTCAATCTGAGCTTAGTGAGCGAGCAGAAGCCGAGAAAGGAGGACTTTCATAAGCGGGAATCACTGTGAGCAGAAGCCGAGACAGGAGGACTTTCATACGCGGGAATCACTGTGAGTCCACAGACGGGAAAATATTTCCCCTCGGTCACAGACTGTTTCCATACATTCCGAGAGTTCATGAAAATTAGAATTGGACCAATATTCATATTAAGTGGCTGAAATCTCATCTTCTCCTCTCCTTTTGCTGGAGACAGCATTTGTTAATTGTGAGCTTTATCAGCGACAGAAAGAAGTAAAACGGAGATGTTGACTGACTGGCCTCAGACAGCATTTGCTGTCTATTTTGTTTGCTCATGAAATGAAAGTTGATAAACATTAGGAATTGAGCAGCGATACGTGTATTTTCGGGCTTTTTCACACACTGGCCTGAAATGCAGCCTCTAAAGAAGGTCTCTCCTTTCACTTGAGACAGCAGTCGTTAATTGTGATCTTAATGAGAGAGCAGAAGCGGATACACGAAGACTTTCAGATACTATACTCACTGTGAGTCCGCAGAAGAGAAAAGATCCCCCTCGGCGGCTCACAGTTTCCATACATCCCGACTGTACATGAACATTAGAATTTGACCAATATTCATATAAAGGTGTTTGACATTTTACTTTCTCCTCTCCTTTCACTAGACGGGCTTTTTACACACTGGTCTGAAGTGCAGCCTCTAAAAAAGGTCTCTCCGTTCACATGAGATAGCAGTCGTTAATTGTGATCTTAATGAGAGAGCAGAAGCGGATACACGAAGACTTTCAGATACTATACTCACTGTGAGTCCGCAGAAGGGAAAAGATCCCCCTCGGCTGCTCACAGTTTCCATACATCCCGACTGTATATGAACACTAGAATTTCACCAATATTCATATTAAAGTGGTTGAAATCCCATCTTCTCCTCTCCTTTCACTGGAGACAGCATTTGATAATTCTGAGCTTAATGAGCGAGCAGAAGCCGAGACAAGAAGACTTGCAGACGCGAGACTCGCTCTGAGTCCACAGAAGGTAATTAGATCCCCCTCGGCGGCTCACAGTGTCCATACATCCCGACTGTACATGAACATTAGAATTTGACCAATATTCATATAAAGGTGTTTGACATTTTACTTTATCCTCTCCTTTCACTAGACAGTAGTTTTTCAATCTGAGCTTAGTGAGCGAGCAGAAGCCGAGAAAGGAGGACTTTCATACGCGGGAATCACTGTGAGCAGAAGCCGAGACAGGAGGACTTTCATAAGCGGGAATCACTGTGAGCAGAAGCCGAGACAGGAGGACTTTCATACGAGGGAATGACTGTGAGTCTACAGACGGGAAAATGTTTCCCCTCGGTCACGGACTGTTTCCATACATTCCGACAGTTCATGAAAATTAGAATTGGACCAATATTCATATTAAAGTGGCTGAAATCTCATCTTCTCCTCTCCTTTTGCTGGAGACAGCATTTGTTAATTCTGAGCTCAATGAGCGAGCAGAAGCCGAGAAAGGAAGACTTGGAGACGCGAGACTCACTGTGAATGCACAGAAGGGAATAAGACCCCCCTCGACGGCTCACAATTTCCATACATCCCGAATGTACATGAACATGAGAATTTGAACAATATTCATATAAAGGTGTTTGAGATTTTACTTTCTCCTGTCCTTTCACTAGACAGCAGTTTTTCATTCGGCGCTTAGTGAGCGAGCAGAGGCCGAGACAGGAGGACTTTCAGAACCGGGACTCACTGTGAGCAGAAGCCGAGACAGGAGGACTTTCAGACGCGGGACTCACTGTGAGCAGAAGCCGAGACAGGAGGACTTTCAGACGCGGGACTCACTGTGAGCAGAAGCCGAGACAGGAGGACTTTCAGAACCGGGACTCACGGTGAGCAGAAGCCGAGACAGGAGGACTTTCAGATACTATACTCACTGTGAGTCCGCAGAAGGGAAAAGATTCCCCTCGGCGGCTCACAGTTTCCATACATCCCGACTGTACATGAACATGAGAATTTGACCAATATTCATATAAAGGTGTTTGAGATTTTACTTTCTCCTCTCCTTTCACTAGACGGGCTTTTCACACACTGGTCTGAAGTGCAGCCTCTAAAAAAGGTCTCTCCGTTCACATGAGATAGCAGTCGTTAATTGTGATCTTAATGAGAGAGCAGAAGCGGATACACGAAGACTTTCAGATACTATACTCACTGTGAGTCCGCAGAAGGGAAAAGATCCCCCTCGGTGGCTCACAGTTTCCATACATCCCGACTGTATATGAACATTAGAATTTCACCAATATTCATATTAAAGTGGTTGAAATCCCATCTTCTCCTCTCCTTTCACTGGAGACAGCATTTGATAATTCTGAGCTTAATGAGCGAGCAGAAGCCGAGACAAGAAGACTTGCAGACGCGGGACTCGCTCTGAGTCCACAGAAGGTAATTAGATCCCCCTCGGCGGCTCACAGTGTCCATACATCCCGACTGTACATGAACATTAGAATTTCACCAATATTCATATAAAGGTGTTTGACATTTTACTTTCTCCTCTCCTTTCACTAGACAGTAGTTTTTCAATCTGAGCTTAGTGAGCGAGCAGAAGCCGAGAAAGGAGGACTTTCATAAGCGGGAATCACTGTGAGCAGAAGCCGAGACAGGAGGACTTTCATACGCGGGAATCACTGTGAGTCCACAGACGGGAAAATATTTCCCCTCGGTCACAGACTGTTTCCATACATTCCGAGAGTTCATGAAAATTAGAATTGGACCAATATTCATATTAAGTGGCTGAAATCTCATCTTCTCTCCTTTTGCTGGAGACAGCATTTGTTAATTGTGAGCTTTATCAGCGACAGAAAGAAGTAAAACGGAGATGTTGACTGACTGGCCTCAGACAGCATTTGCTGTCTATTTTGTTTGCTCATGAAATGAAAGTTGATAAACATTAGGAATTGAGCAGCGATACGTGTATTTTCGGGCTTTTTCACACACTGGCCTGAAATGCAGCCTCTAAAGAAGGTCTCTCCTTTCACTTGAGACAGCAGTCGTTAATTGTGATCTTAATGAGAGAGCAGAAGCGGATACACGAAGACTTTCAGATACTATACTCACTGTGAGTCCGCAGAAGAGAAAAGATCCCCCTCGGCGGCTCACAGTTTCCATACATCCCGACTGTACATGAACATTAGAATTTGACCAATATTCATATAAAGGTGTTTGACATTTTACTTTCTCCTCTCCTTTCACTAGACAGTAGTTTTTCATTCTGAGTTTAGTAAGCGAGCAGAAGCCGAGACAGGAGGACTTTCATACGCGGGAATCACTGTGAGCAGAAGCCGAGACAGGAGGACTTTCATACGCGGAATCACTGTGAGTCCACAGACGGGAAAATATTTCCCCTCGGTCACAGACTGTTTCCATACATTCCGAGAGTTCATGAAAATTAGAATTGGACCAATATTCATATTAAAGTGGCTGAAATCTCATCTTCTCCTCTCCTTTTGCTGGAGACAGCATTTGTTAATTGTGAGCTTTATCAGCGACAGAAAGAAGTAAAACGGAGATGTTGACTGACTGGCCTCAGACAGCATTTGCTGTCTATTTTGTTTGCTCATGAAATGAAAGTTGATAAACATTAGGAATTGAGCAGCGATACGTGTATTTTCGGGCTTTTTCACACACTGGCCTGAAATGCAGCCTCTAAAGAAGGTCTCTCCTTTCACTTGAGACAGCAGTCGTTAATTGTGATCTTAATGAGAGAGCAGAAGCGGATACACGAAGACTTTCAGATACTATACTCACTGTGAGTCCGCAGAAGGGAAAAGATCCCCCTCGGTGGCTCACAGTTTCCATACATCCCGACTGTATATGAACATTAGAATTTCACCAATATTCATATTAAAGTGGTTGAAATCCCATCTTCTCCTCTCCTTTCACTGGAGACAGCATTTGATAATTCTGAGCTTAATGAGCGAGCAGAAGCCGAGACAAGAAGACTTGCAGACGCGGGACTCGCTCTGAGTCCACAGAAGGTAATTAGATCCCCCTCGGCGGCTCACAGTGTCCATACATCCCGACTGTACATGAACATTAGAATTTCACCAATATTCATATAAAGGTGTTTGACATTTTACTTTCTCCTCTCCTTTCACTAGACAGTAGTTTTTCAATCTGAGCTTAGTGAGCGAGCAGAAGCCGAGAAAGGAGGACTTTCATACGCGGGAATCACTGTGAGCAGAAGCCGAGACAGGAGGACTTTCATAAGCGGGAATCACTGTGAGGCAGAAGCCGAGACAGGAGGACTTTCATACGAGGGAATGACTGTGAGTCTACAGACGGGAAAATGTTTCCCCTCGGTCACCTACTGTTTCCATACATTCCGACAGTTCATGAAAATTAGAATTGGGACCAATATTCATATTAAAGTGGCTGAAATCTCATCTTCTCCTCTCCTTTTGCTGGAGACAGCATTTGTTAATTCTGAGCTCAATGAGCGAGCAGAAGCCGAGAAAGGAAGACTTGGAGACGCGAGACTCACTGTGAATGCACAGAAGGGAATAAGACCCCCCTCGACGGCTCACAATTTCCATACATCCCGAATGTACATGAACATGAGAATTTGAACAATATTCATATAAAGGTGTTTGAGATTTTACTTTCTCCTGTCCTTTCACTAGACAGCAGTTTTTCATTCGGCGCTTAGTGAGCGAGCAGAAGGCCGAGACAGGAGGACTTTCAGAACCGGGACTCACTGTGAGCAGAAGCCGAGACAGGAGGACTTTCAGACGCGGGACTCACTGTGAGCAGAAGCCGAGACAGGAGGACTTTCAGACGCGGGACTCACTGTGAGTCTACAGACGGGAAAATGTTTCCCCCTCGGTCACGGACTGTTTCCATACATTCCGACAGTTCATGAAAATTAGAAATGGACCAATATTCATATTAAAGTGGCTAAAATCTCATCTTCTCCTCTCCTTTTGCTGGAGACAGCATTTGGTAATTGTGAGCTTTATCAGCGACAGAAAGAAGTAAAACGCAGATGTTGACTGACTGGCCTCAGAACACATTTGCTGTCTATTTTGTTTGCCCATGAAATGAAAGTTGATAAACATTAGGAATTGAGCAGAGATACGTGTATTTTCGGGCTTTTTCACACACTGGCCTGAAATGCAGCCTCTAAAGAAGGTCTCTCCTTTCACTTGAGACAGCAGTCGTTAATTGTGATCTTAATGAGAGAGCAGAAGCGGATACACGAAGACTTTCAGATACTATACTCACTGTGAGTCCGCAGAAGGGAAAAGATCCCCCTCGGCGGCTCACAGTTTCCATACATCCCGACTGTACATGACGATGAGAATTTGACCAATATTCATATAAACTTGGTTGAGATTTTACTTTATCCTCTCGTTTCTCTAGATAGCAGTTTTTCATTCTGAGCTTAGTGAGCGAGCAGAGACCGAGACAGGAGGACTTTCAGAACCGGGACTCACGGTGAGCAGAAGCCGAGACAGCAGGACTTTCTCTCCTTTCACATGAGACAGCAGTCGTTAATTGTGATCTTAATGAGAGAGCAGAAGCGGATACACGAAGACTTTCAGATACTATACTCACTGTGAGTCCGCAGAAGAGAAAAGATCCCCCTCGGCGGCTCACAGTTTCCATACATCCCGACTGTACATGAACATTAGAATTTCACCAATATTCATATAAAGGTGTTTGACATTTTACTTTCTCCTCTCCTTTCACTAGACAGTAGTTTTTCATTCTGAGTTTAGTAAGCGAGCAGAAGCCGAGACAGGAGGACTTTCATACGCGGAATCACTGTGAGCAGAAGCCGAGACAGGAGGACTTTCATACCGGGAATCACTGTGAGCAGAAGCCGAGACAGGAGGACTTTCATACGCGGGAATCACTGTGAGTCCACAATGGGAAAATATTTCCCCTCGGTCACAGACTGTTTCCATACATTCCGACAGTTCATGAAAATTAGAATTGGACCAATATTCATATTAAAGTGGCTGAAATCTCATCTTCTCCTCTCCTTTTGCTGGAGACAGCATTTGTTAATTCTGAGCTCAATGAGCGAGCAGAAGCCGAGAAAGGAAGACTTGGAGACGCGAGACTCACTGTGAATGCACAGAAGGGAATAAGACCCCCTCGACGGCTCACAATTTCCATACATCCCGAATGTACATGACATGAGAATTTGAC
>NW_026115910.1:0-30735 GCF_001640805.2 Lates calcarifer
CTCAGAGCGAGAGGATAAATTGATGCAACCGTAGACCCAGTAATTGGCAACCGAGTGTGAGTGTGTGTGTGTGTGTGTCAGTGGCTTTTGACACACACGTAGTGCACATTACTTCTGCATGGCTGTGGATATAGGTCACACACACAGTGATCCTCCGCCCTGAATACACACCCACATCCACACCCTGTCACACACACATTCCCCTACATTTACTCTCCACAGACACACACACCAGCAGACTCCATTAAGACCGGTCAGGGTGGAGGGGTCGACAATAACACAGGCAGCAGCCATGTTAGCTAACGATAGCAACTAACTGTAGCATCAAGTATAGAAGAAACAACAAGCATAAATCTGACAACCAATAATGAAGCGAACAATAAGAAATTTCTGTTTCTATGTTAGCATGCTAACCAGCTAACTTTTGCCTTGTAAACACAACAATGGCTGACGCACTGTAAACAGCTGCTAAAGCTAACATTAGCTACGTAGCGATAGCAAAAACGTACATACAGCACCTTTAAACTGGAAAATATGTTGCTGACAAATTTAAATTCTCACATCACATCAGTAAGATCATTCTTATACCACACGATCTGTGCCTTCATTACCCAGAATGCCTCAGACCCCCACCAGGACAAACACAGGTTATCTCCAGAGACAATACATCACCTGCCACAACCCATTAACCACCAGCTCATTGAAGGTTACAGCTAATGTGACCTGCAGCCTCTTCGACCATGACTCAGGAATCCTAAAAATGTGGAAGCCCTGCCCCCCCCACCTCCCTCTCCCCACCCCCTAAACCTGTAAGTCGACCTCCAACGGCCGGGAACAGAGACCTGGAGAATCCCCTGCCTGAGGAAAGGTCATGAAAAACCTTAAACCAGGATAAAGAATGAAGCTTTTTTCAGTGTGTCCTCATTTAAAGAGGAACTCCACCCTCAAACCAGAAAGGTGGAGGTGGCAGCTTCCAGGTGATAGTCTGGATCACAGTTTTGAACTGGACTTCAGACTGATTGGTTTATTGAACTTATGGTTAAATGTGAAGCTATTCTAGGACATTTGAGCGTCCTGATCGACCCTGATCGACCTCGCAGATGCTGCTCCTCATGTGTAGTGTTTTCTGCAACTGAGCAACCACCTGCAGAGCTCAGACTGAGCTGCAGAGGTGTCAACATGTGAAACAGCTGGAAGCTCCAACATCTGGAGGGAGGCCGGGCAGAGAGACAGAGGACCGGACAGGAAGACATACATCTGTCTGTCTGTCTGACTGACTGACTGAACAGAACTAATCCACTTCCTCCCTCGTCATGTTTTCCATTCGTCCCATCTTGATGGAAAGAGGATGCTGACCGGGGGTGTGCCGTTTGTCAAAACCTCGCCGACGCTGCTCTAACTGCACCCACATGACCAGACGCTCCGTACCTTCTTATTTAGGAGAGAAAACTCGTCCTGACCTCCAGGCTCAAAGTCAAACTCTGCTCCCTGCTCCTACTTCCCCTCTGACTTCTTTTTCCCCCCTCGCTTCTATTTTAAACCCATTTTTCCCCTGCTCTTTTTCCTGGTTGTTATTCGTCTTGTTTCTACTGGGAAAAAAATCATCTCTCTTGTTTGTGTTAGATTGTTATCTCCTTTGTTTGAAGGTGAGATGGTTTTATAACTCCTGAGGGACGATATTTTCACCTCGCCTGAATAAAATGAGTCTTTTCTGTCTTTTTTTTTGATTTATTTATGATTTTAGGATCAGTTTGCTTCTGGGTTTTGTCACTGGAGGAGAGGAGTTAGCTCAGGGTAATGAAAGACAAACAGCAGCGGCCGGTCGTTGCTGACACAACCAAACATCACCCTGCTGTCCAAAACAAACACCACACACTCCTACATCCTGATCCCCTCCTCTCCTACTGTTTCCACTTTAAAATCACACTGTGATCTGCCTCAGTGTTTACAGAATGAAACAACATGAGTTAAAGACACATCTAATTGAATGAATGATGATTAAAGAGAGAAGAAAGAAAGTTTTCACAAGCTCCAAAAGTGCCTCATGATGCCCAACGAACACAACATCCAGTCAAAACCCAGCTCATTCTCTCTCTGCACCAAACTGAACACACAGGTAGAAATCAGATAAATCCTGCGTCACATGACGCTGTGTTTTTTACCATCAGTGCTTCCTCCGTTCATGCTCTCGGTGCTGGACTGGGACAGCGCCGTCCTCACTGCTCCGCCGCAGGGATCGGTTGGTGCTGGGGCTTCCCCACCGGCGTCGAGGTGGATGCCCCCGTCTCTCCTGGAGAAGATGCCGCTGAAGAATCGGACCAGACGCCTCTCACCTAGAGCGGCCTCCCCTCCCCGCAGCAGGAACCCCCTCCTCCCGCCCCGTCTTTCTCGGCCGCCAGCCCGCAGCAGGTCGCTGTTGTCCAGCGTCCGGTTCTTGTTGCCTCGAGCTCGCTCCCAGCGGCTCAGCTCGGACATGGAGTCCGTCTTGCTGAGGACGGCTCCGATCTCCAGAGTCCTGCTCTTCTCCCTGGTGAGGTCGGCGTGGCGAGGGGCCGGGAGTGCGACAGCGGTGGCCTCGGCCTCCTTCTCGCCGCCATCCAGCCCGGCGTCCCGGCCGATGCAGCCGGAGCTGCTGTGGTGTTTGTCCTTGGAGAGCGCCCGCAGTCGCAGCAGCTCGCTGCCCGTCCAGTGCCTGAAGCTGAAGCTGCGGCGCAGGAGGCCGGGCGGCCGCTTCAGAGGGGGCGTCTCCGGGGAGGAAACTTTGGCTGCTTTCCCGTTACTTTTAGAGTGGGGCATCTTCCCGTCTCCGTTCAGAGGAGGATCACAGCTCCTCTCCTCCATGCTCTTTGCTTTCAGGAGTCTCTTCTTCTTGCTGACGCTGCGTTCTCCACAGCAGCGTCTGTTTGTGGAGCTTCAGTGCAAATATCCTCTTTAAGTCCGTCTGAATCCTCTGTTTCCTGCTCTCTCCTGAGCTGCAGCGCTCTCTTTGCCGTGCTCTGCTAACGGGCTGGTGGCCTTTTCCTTCAGCTCCTTCTGCAGGTGGTGTTTCCCTGGACACCTTCAGCCTCCCCAGCTCCAGCTGCCCCGTGCTGAACGTCCTGAAAGTTCCTCATGTAGCCGTGCGACGCCGACAGCTCGTCCGACTCGTCCTCCACCTCCTTCAGCTGCTTCCAGGAGGCCACTGCCGCCGCCGCCGCGCTGGATCTCCATCGAGCCTCCCGACGGAAGGCGCCCCACCTTGGGGTTCTCCGCCCGCCGGGGGCCTGACCCTCCATCATCCAAACTCTCCCTCTTCACTAAGGTGAGGGAGATCCGGTACACAGTCTTCCTCTGAGGCGTGCCCCTCTCCATCCTTTCAGTGCAGTTACTGTCAAGAAGGTACATCCCTGATAAAGAAAGCACTGATTCTCCCCCTCAGCTCTCCTTTAGTGCCCTTTAAATAAACCTAATTATCTATCAAACCATTTGAAGAAGATCATGTGTTCTTTACTAAATCACAATTCAGATTTCTGCTGTGTTCTCTAAACTATCCTCTGTGGACTGGGGTTAAAATCCCACATGAAAGGCGCTAAAATCCGACTTTTCCCTCATCCAGATGTGCACACAGCGCGGTCTTTGACGCAGGAAACACATTCCGTCTTCATCCCGGCGGAATTCAAACTGGCAACAAATGCAACAAACAGGCAGAAGCAGGCGCGTCCTCCTCCGCTCCTCCGCTCCTCTCTCCCGGGGCTCCGCGGCAGAGCTCTGTCCGGGAACACTGAGCCGACCCCCGGCGTGGAAACCAGAGAACAAACTCACGCTTCTCTGGAGTCTTTATCTCCGGGAGTCCTCCTCTGACAGCTCGGGATCCTGCTCCGGTATCCGCGGCTCCATTACAAACCAAACCGAGGAGGTAAATATTATTCTAGCGCCGCGTCCCGGACCGTGCCAGTGCGTCGGCTCCCATTGTGTGCGCACATCCCCCGCAGCGCAGCCAGCCGAGCCTCCTCCACCTCAGACCGGCTCCGATTGTGATTTAAATGTTGTTGTGGTTTTCAGAGCGGAGGTCCCGGGCCTCCCCTCCCTTCCTCCTCCTCCTCCTCCTCTGCTCCTCCGCTGGTGACTCTGGCTTCAACGACCCCCCTGACAGCGACGCAGGGCTCGGTCCCATTCCCTCCTCCGGTGCTCCTCCGCTCTGAACACACTCCTCTACACACACACACACCCCGACACGGACCGGCCACAGCAGCGGCAGGGAGGGCGGGAAAACACGGAACGGAGTCTGAGCAAAGACTGGATCTGGATCTGGATCTGGAGCGTAAACAGCGCTGAACACACACATCTGGGTCCGTTTGGATTCCCTCAGCCACGAAGAACTACACGGTTATTCACAGATTTTTACATTTCTTATCCTATGTTTTATTTTAAATGTGTTATTTTTAAAGAATACGATGATAATCAGGCTTAAAAGCTTTTAAAGAGACTCACTGCAACCGTTAACCTTAAAAATACTGAGTTCCAACACCTGCCTTTAATATAAAATGACAAGAATGTAAAATATAAGTGAGGAAATGTGTAAAATTTAGCAAAATATAAATTCCAGTTCCTCTAAATTACGTGCAAAATATACCAAGTAAATATATTTCCCTTTTATCTACAGCAAAATGAAAATGGAAGCTTTGCTTTCTTAATAATTCAACTCTCCTAGAGTAAAATTCAGAAGGAAATACTCTATTACTCTGAGCATACAGTTGATACCAGTGATTATTCTGCAGATTAAGATTAAATACACAAAACTGTGATGAATTATTATCAATTTAAAAACCAGAGATAACTCCATCTCAACCTGCAACAACGTTAAAAAGCAGTAGTACACTCACTGTGCTCATTTTAACACAGAAAAGAGGGATTATTTCATTAATATAAAAGCCACAGTCAACACTGTCTGTTCCCAGCTACAGTCTATTTCTTGATAATTCAACAATAAATCAGGTGTAAAATGACTAAAAATGCCAAAGGAGAAATGTTCAAACGTCTTTTTTAAGACATTCAGTTACAAAGTGAAGAAGAACAGGAGTTTACACTCAGCATCAGTCTGACTCATATGTAGGTCAGCAGGACAGCAGCAGCTCCAGCTCATGTTTTACAGCCTGCAGTGTTTTCTATGAGGGAGGTGGAGCCTCCTCTTTCTCCTCTGTTGTCTGTCAAAGCTCTTTAAAGCCTCCCCGGGCAGCCATGGAGGCTCAGACAGAGATAGGTGTTGTACTCGCTCTGCTGCAGGAGTTTTCAGCTGCGATTGAATCTGGTTGGCGAGGTGTAATTACCTGTGTGGGCTGAGGCTGCGTGTACGCACAGATCAAGAATGCAGCGTTAGACTGGAGGGTGAGAAACATCCAGAGGTGTTTTCATCCCCAAATATTCCTGCTCACTGCTTCAACCAGATTCACCTCAGAAAACATGTTTCCCTGCTCGTGCTCTGAGTCCACATCAGCTTCTTTTCTGATCTGGTTCCTTTGCTTTCTCACTAAAGGTTTCATCTGTAAATGTTCCTGCTTTAAAATGTCTGAAACAACCAGAGCTGTGTTATATATGTTGTTCAGTTGTGTCATTACATTAGCAGCAATGTTTCAAGCAATTTTCAAACCTGGAGAAATCTGGAAATTTGCCAGAAGCATAAAAATACAGTTTTGAGTCTCAGTCCTGAGCAGGAGAAAACCAAACCAGCCGCCTCTAAAACCTAAAACCATCAGTATCAAACGTGCAGAGGGACGAGCAGCAATATGTTGACTTGACTCCATCACTGCTACAACTTTAAAATAATGAATGCAGATAACCTGACGCCTCAGGCTGCTCTGATGTGACCTGCGTCTCTTTGATCGTCTCCTAAATTAAAATCTGTCTTTAAAGTCAAACCCTGAGTGGAAACTCGTTCTCTCAGCACTTTCTTTCATCCTCTCCCTCCATCTCTGAGGTGTCTCCCTTCATCTCAGGAGGAGGAGGAGGAGGAAGAGGAGATTAACCCCCCCCCCCCTCCTCCTCCTCCTCCTCCTCCTCCTCCTCGGCCTCTGACGCTCTGTGGATTATTACTGGGATTAATCAAGATTAGAGGAGCAGCCGTCGGCAACTTTCTCCTTTCACCTCACCAGTTTTGGGGCGTAACACAAACACAAACACTGACGACATGTTTGCATGTGAAACACTGACACACACTTTAATTTACTGCCTGTCTCCTCTCCCCACATCTTGTCATGTGACACCGAACATCAAACGCACCTTCAAAAGACCTCCACCTGACGACACATGAAAGCAGGCGAGGCGTGTGACGCTGAATGCTGAATGCTACTGAAGAGGACGCCATGTCGCGTAGTGATGTTACAAAGACACACTGAGTCTTTTCCATCTAACCTGAGCTCCAACAGAAATAAACACCACTGAGAATCATCTGAAGAGATCTGAAACTTGCTTTAGATCCATCGAGGTTAGAAATTTAGTCCCCTAATATTACAAAGTTGTGTAATTATGAGATAAAACTCTCGAGATTAAAGCTGTAAATTTAAGAGAAAAACCCTTGGATATTCTCTAAGAATGAAGCTGCAAATTATGAGAAAAAATCTGGATATTCTTTGGGATTAAAGTCGTCTAAGTCTAAGAAAAGGGTGCCGGCAGTAAACAGAAATGCTGCATCAAATCACAAATATTTCCTCATTGCTAAATCTGACTGCAAAGTATAATTTGATCAGGTCACTGGAGGAGTTTCTTCTCACAGATGTATGACTTTAATCGTGTTTGTTTCTTAATATCACCCTCTTCTCCTGCCTCTAAAATGTCTTATTCTTTTCTTTAAACACACAAAGCTCTAATTAGCATCATAAACGATTCACGTCTCATGTGGAAATCAGTGTGGTGGACGTCCTAAATATATCACACCAGCACAAACCTGACCAGAAGGTAGAGAATCAATCTAAAATACTGATTCAGAATGAAAAGCTCTGCTCCTCCTTATTTACAGTCACTGAAGACAAAGACTCCTCCTCCATAATTGCAGTCCAGACCATGAAATCTGCCTCAATTAACCCAGTTTGAAGTGAGCCTGGAGGAGGGGGGATGGGGGGGAGTCAGGGGGAGACCACCTGTCCTCAGATGCTAATGCAGGAGATTTTGCAGGAACATCTGACACATCTTTACCCCTGATTCAAGAGAAACACGACACATTTCGGGAATTAGCCGATGCTCTTATCCACGGTAATTTCACAGAGCAGGAGGGTCGGGGTTAAGTGCCTTGCTCGAGGGCACTCAGACGAGATGCCGATGGCCAGAAAATTCCTGCTGTTAGTCAGGAGTGTTCCTATCGATCAGATCAGCAGGGAAGGAAACAGATCGTCCTCCAAAAAAGCAGCTCCGGCTGCCGATGAAGTCACAGGGGCAAAATGAAATGTAACACAATCTGGACGGAGGTATCAATTAGTGGTGGAGGAAACATTTCTGCAGCGCACAATCTGTCAGCTGAGAGGGTTAGAAGTCAGCGGAGCAGAGCGTCGTACCGCTGTTGTTGCTCTGCTCTTTTTTCTGTCTCTTTCTGGACTGTCAGGGTGTAATTGTGGCGAAACCCCGACCGAGCTGAAGTCAAATAAAAATGTAGAGCTTCATTCCTGAGTGACCGGATCATCCCCAACACAGGACGGACTCCGCCTCCTACTCCTGATGGCTGCAGCCAGGAATTACTCTCCTGACTAATTGATTAATTGTCCACAAAACAGCCTCAGATATCTTGTTTCATCTGACCGACAGTCTACAGCTGCAAAACATTCAGTTTACAATCAGAGAGGACAAGAAGCAAGGCCTGAAAATCCTTCAGATCTGACCAGAATAGTTGCTGATTAATTTCCTGATGGGTGAATTGTTGCACTTCCTGTCTTGTTACAGACAGTTTGCTCAAACTCAGCTCTGATTGGACGGTTACTTCCTCCCAATCCCAGTTCATTTCAAAGTGAAAGTCAAAGAAAACAACTCTGTTCCTCTGTCTCAGAGAACCATCTCAGCTTCCTGTCACTGCCTCACAATTAATGACGCTTTACTGCACTGGATCAAGATGTTTCTTCCCTGTTTGGTCTCATCTAATGAGCTTGTAAACAGGAAGCAGACTGTCCTCTCTGCAGCAGGTTGCTTAGTTGCAGAAAATACGACAAACAAGGAACAGCGACGGCGAAAGGCAGATCTGCAGACGACGACAAAGAACAATCCAACAATATTTATGTTACTTTTTGTCCATTTCAAGGAAGCAAAGCAAAAAAAGACAAAGAGAAAATACAAGAAAAGATGGTAAAAGCGTAGTTTCCATGTAGGACACCTGCTGCTGAGTGTTCTGAGGCTGTTTGATGAGGTGCGTCTGTCTCTCTAAACCCTGCAGGAGGCGTAAAGTTTGAATCTCAGAGCAGCGAATTGAGCGAGTGCAGAGGTCTGCAGGGTTTTAATCTGTCCACAGGTCTCTGGAGACACTGAGGTCCTTATCAGGACCTGCAGCCTGCAGCTCTAAACCTCCCCCCGCTCCCCCTCGACCCTCCCAGAACCTGACCCAGCATCCACCCTGGAGTGAGAGCAGACCAGCAGCTCCTGTGATGCTGGATGTTTGAAACGGAGAGGGGTGGAAATCAGGAGGGTTAACCAGGGTCAACTACAGCGGTGAGGCAGGTGGAGGCTCACAGCTGAGATGGAAAATGAAAAGACGGAGAGATAAACGACACAGGACGGACGGGAAATGGAATATTTGATGCTCAGTCGACCGAGGAGAAAAACCACAGCAAGAAACCAAACATTTAAACATCTCTACGACTGCAGCTCAGACTGAGGAGAGGGTTCAATTAAAAAAAGACTTGAATATTATTATCACTGACAGACATGAGAGTGGTGTCAAACTGATTAACACAACAAATTCTATCTATTCACAGATATTTATTCATTAACTTCACTGTGTATTAAAGTCAAAATGAAGAAGAAGAAGAAGAAGAGGAGGTGTTTATCTGCTCTTCTTCTTCTTCTTCTTCTGTCGGACAGTTCATCCATCTGCTGCGTGCTCTCTCTGTCTCCATCACATGAAATATGTATCACATGGCTCAGACAGAACTGAAGCATGTCTGATGTTGCATGACTGCAGATAGAAACTACAGCGTCTGAATCACCAGCTCATTATATGATTATTTTTCCATGAATCTGTGTTAGTGTTGGAGTCTGAGTCTGCAGGTGAATCCACGTGTTCCAGCTCTTGCACAGAATCAAATAATGTTACAGCATCAACATCTCATCATATCATTATGAACTATTATAAAATAACTCCTAAAACACTGGTTAGTTTATTATTAATAAGAACTTAACTTTTTATTCTGTTTTATTCTTTGACCATCAGGTGTCTTTTTCAGTCACTGTGATGAAATATTTTACTTTTATTGATTTTAAACCATAAAATTCATCTTGTTTTATCAGTTTTAACAGTCGATCAACATCCTGATAAGATGACTCTACTTTTATTGCTCGTCCCTACCCAGGTCAACAGCTGCAACCAGTCATTATTTTCTTTATTGATTATTTAACCAACAACATGATTTAAACGTCTTTTTTTGTCTAAAATCTGAAATATTCAGTTTATTTTTGATGTAAAGCAGCAAATTGTCACATTTTAAAAACTGCCACCAGAGGATTTTTGACATCTTTGCATCATAAATGACTGAAATGATCAATGAAGAATCAGACGTATTGATCAGTAAACTGATCGACTGCTCACACACAAAGTTTAGGTTTAACTCTCAGCTCAGGGTTTCACACGAATTCTGCAGGTTAAAACACACACACACACACACTTCCCACTGTGACAGTTGTGTTTAACAAACAACCCAGCGGGGGGCGCTCTAATCAAACATCACTCACACACACACACACACACACACACACACACTCCTCCTACAGGAGTTTTTTTCTGCATCAAAGAGCGAGGGAGCAGCAGGAGGTACAACTCCCCCCTCGCTCTGCCTCACCCCCCTGGAGACGAGGGGAAAATGGGTCAGTTAGCAGAGGGAGGAGGGGGGAGCAGAGGGAGGCCCCCTGCTGGCAGGAGGAGGAGGCACATCCACACACACACACACACACACACACACACACGCTAAAACACAACCAAACTCATAAAAATGCAGCAGCAGAGACGCAGCAAGAGTTTCATTCAGCAGGGGATTCTGGGAGTTTGTGCACGTGGAAACATGGTAATACACGTGCACGCACACTCACACAAACACACACTATCTGTATGCACTCTCAGGACTCCAGGAGCCAAGAAACAAGAGACGAGGAGAATACAAAAATATGCACACTTCCTTCGCGCTAACGCTAAAGCTAATGCACCAAAACACCCTGAGCGACCATGAGCACGAATCAACCAATCACATGAGTGTGTTTTTTAAAGGCTGGGACAGGTAAAGACACCTGTGGGGAGGAGGGAGGTGTGTTTTGTTCTTACCTGTGATTGGAGGAGGCGGCAGACAGGTGAGCAGCAGCAGGACATGAGGAGACAAGAAGAGAGAAGAGAGGTCCGATCAGAACAGGTTTATTACAAACAGGTAGACACAGGTGACAGCAGTCAGATGTCCTCTCAGGTAAAACCTGTCAGGTGTCATCGCTCTGAGCTACGGCAACAACAGCAGGGACAAACTGTGACCAGGCTGCTCAGCATTTAAACAAGGTGGAAGAAAAACACACAGACAGGCGACCTTGAAGAGTTTCTGCAGGTAAGAGTGTGTGTTACAGAGGAGGACAGGTGGACAGAGAGAGGAGAGGAAACACAGGGGAGGAAAAGAAAGGAGAGGAAAGGAAACAAAGGGAAGGAAAGGAAAGAAGAAGAAAGGAAAGGAAAGGAAACACAGAGAAGGAAAGGAAAGTAGGAAAGGGCAAAAGGAGAGGAAAGGAGAGGAGCGGAGGAAAGGAAAGTAGGAAAGGAAAGCAAAGCAAAGGAAAGGACGGAAGGAAAGAGGAGAAATCTACCCTGCCCCACCCCATGTTCCAGACGCAGAGCTGTTGCCATGGTGACCGGCTGGGGGCCTGCATGGCTGGCTTGGCACTTGATGGGTCTGAGTGTGTGTGAGTGTGTGTGAGTGGGTTAAACAGGGATGTGATGCTGAGCACGAAACCAGCATCAGGACCAAACTGGAAACAGGAAAAAAAAACCAACTCGAGAGCTGAACCAAAGCTGATCAGACACCAGACTCCATTGACAAAAACAGCCGTTTTAACTGAGCAGAACACAGGAGCTGCTGGAGAACTGCTGTTAGTGTGTGTGTGTTACTGTGTGGTACTTTTACTCCAGTAAAGTATCTGATTACTTCTTCCACCACTGAAAGTCACACAGTAACACAGACACACTAACAGATGGAGGCAGTGGTATTCCAGCAGCTCCTGGTTAAATCCCTGTTTTTGTCAATGGAGTCTGGTAGTGATATATAGAGATGTTTCTGGTTAATCTAAAAGGATTTTAGTCGTTAATAAAAAGCTCTGTTTATATTATTTCACTGTGTGATGTTGATTATAAATGTGATTTTTTTTTCTCATCTCTGCTGCAGCACAGATGGAGGTCGGCTGATTATGAATTCATGAATTTCTGACAACAACTAAAACGTCACAGTAACACACACACACACACACACACACACACACACACACTTTTAAAGAGTGTAGGTAGGAGGGAGAGGAGACAGCTGATGTCCAAAATCCCAGGAGAGTCCAGGCTCAACACAAGCTAACAACCTTAATATGCAAAAATTAAAGAGCCACACACACACACACTCACACACACACTCTGCTGTTGTGTTTTAATCCCTGGCTACAATAGGAAGCAGATGCTCGGCTGCAGACAGAGCTGAGGTAACGCCACGTTAAAATAAGACGGCTGATTGGTCTGAGGCCAGGAAGTAACGGGAGGTGTGGGGGGGCAGAGAAATAACGGCACTTAGACAAATCCCATAAGATTCAACACAAGACAGAGAGAAGACGAGGAACCTGAGGAGGGGATGGGTAAAAATGAGACCTTCCTCCACCTGGTCACTGCAGCCACATGTGCTTTAAGTCAGATAAATGGTTTGACTTTGTGATCCAACAACAAGCTGGAAGCAGCAACAACAACAACAACCACCAGTAAAACACAACCAGAAAATCAGGCAGGATTTACTGCTTTTCTTCATCTCTCATGATAATAAATTTAACATCTTTGAGGTTTGACTGTAGTTTCAGATGTCACCTTGGGCTAAATCACTATTTTCAGACAGTTTGTCAGTGAAACAGTTCATCAGTTAGTGGTTAACTGATCTTTAGAAACACCTCATGTTCTCATTGAACTCCTGCACTTTTTCATGATTTTTCAGTCAAAAGAACGGAGGAATAAATAAAATATTTTAAAGTAGAGTTACTTTGTTAAAATACTCATTAATTAAATACCAGAGCTACAACAGCAATCGAGTAGATGTATTTAGTTCCTCCAACATTAACAGTTTCTCGGCTCTCAGGATCAATCAACCACCTACACACACATTCCTCCCATACTGAAAACACCACAGCTCACTGCTGCCACCTGCTGTGGAGAAACCAGCAGTGCACAACAAGACCTGCTTCATATAACCTGCTGGCATTGTTGTTTCAGGGCAACTCTGCCATAATACTGAGCTGCTGTCTGTAACAACACACTAATGACAAAACACCTCAGTTACTCACTTGGCAGATGCTTTTATCCAAAACAACTTGCAAATTCAGGAACAACACTAAAGCTTCAGAGCAGTAGGAGACTTTGAAGAACTAAATCTATTCTTTCAGACAGAGAGCAGGAGATAAATAAAAGAAGTTGACAGTCAGTGTTAGTTCAGTATGGTAGGGTGTTAGAGGTGTTAGGAGAGGAGATGCTCTCAGAAGAGATGAGTCTTCAGAGATTGTTGAAGAGGGATGCTCCTGCTCTGATACAATCTGGGAGCTGGTTCCACCATCAAGGAACCACAAACCAGAACAGTCTGGACTGAGAACACCTTGTGTGCAGGGATGGTGATGCCAGACGATGATCCTTGGAGGAACACAGTGGCTGAGAAGGAGCAGAAGCCTGAACAACTGAGTTTAGACCCAGAGGTCTCTCTGTAGGCAGCAGCAGAGACCTGGATCAGATTCAAGAAGTCCATGGGTAGCCAGTGGAGGTCATGTGACCTTTTAGGCTGATCAGAGACCAGATATGCCACCTCATTTTGGACCATCTGTAAGGGTTTTACTGTCCATGAAGGAAGGACCACCAGAAGACCTGAGAGAACCAGGGTCTGTACCAAGAGTTGGGTGGAGGACTGAGACAGGTAAGGTCTGATGTTTCTTATGTTGTTTAGTGTGAAGTGGCACAACCTGGAGACAGATGCAACATGGTTAGAGGACGAGAGCTGGTCATCAAACATGACAACCAGGTTAAAGAGGAGGTCTTCATGTTAATATTGTGATGGAGAGACTGACTGTCTGGGATGATGAAGAGTCAAGTCTTAGAGAGGTTTATCTGAAGGTGGTGTTCCCTCATCCATGTGGGTATGTTTGAGAGAGAAGCAGAGGTCCATGACAAGACCATAGATTCATCTAGCAGAAATGACCAATGTATCGTTGGGTATCATCTGCATAGCAGAGATATGAGAATGCAACACCATAATTATTATTACCCCCAGCAGGACAATGGTCCCAAAAAAGTTAAAAACATCCTGTGTCCAGGCCTCTGATCTGTTCTGTTACTGGGTTCTATTTGTTTTACTGCCTTAATGTTCTACTAAATACATAGTTAAAAAAAAACAAACAGACATTTCATGTTATGTAGGATTCCGACTTCCCATTACATATATTTCCCAGACATACAGTAACTCTGCAGCCCTTTCCAAAAATCTTGACTTGGTTATACTGAAACTGCTCCACTAACGTCCAGCCTACAGCTGCATTTGTACTTAAACAGCTGATGCAACATCCTGGACACTTATCAGCTGGCACTCCCAGCAATGAATCAAACTTTGGAATAAAACTCATTGTGTGTTACAGGTGAAACAACAGCACTTGGCAGAGGAGATCTGACAAAGCTCCACCCCTCACCTGACTCACCTCAAAACAAATCAGGAAACTGGTTTTTTTTCTTCACTAAAGAGAGGCGAACAGACTGAAGGACAGACGATCAGATTCACCTTCAGACCAAACTAACATCGTCCTCTGAGTGAGTCCAGCTACAGGAGAGAAAAGAGGAAAACTACAACACTGCTGCTTCAACCTGCTGACTCTCCACACACTGAAGGTGAGTTTGACTAAAACCACCACTCAAAGTGAAAGTGAATCTCAGTGAAGTTAGTAGAGGAGGGAGGGGAGCCATGACTGACTGTACTTTCTGTCTGCTGTGTTTTCAGCTTCACTCAGACTAAATGGCTTCCAGATTAGAGGAGGATCTCTGCTGTCCGGTCTGTCAGGAGGTCTTTAGAGATCCTGTTGTTCTGTCATGTAGCCACAGCTTCTGTAAAGACTGTCTGAAGAGATGGTGGAGAGAGAAACAAACACCAGACTGTCCAGTTTGTAAGAGAAGATCTTCAAAGGAAGAACCACCTTTAAACCTGGTGTTAAAGAAGCTGTGTGAGTCCTTCTTACAGGAGAGATCAGATAAATCTGCAGAGGCTCTCTGCAGTCTGCACTCTGAGAAACTCAAACTCTTCTGTCTGGACCATCAGCAGCCAGTGTGTGTCGTCTGTCTACATTCAGTAACACACAAAAACCACAGCTTCAGTCCCATCGATGAAGCTGCACAACAACACAAGAAGGAACTTCAGAAAACTCTGGAGCCCTTAAAGAAGAAGTTAAAGAGTTTAGAAAAAGTTAAAGTGAAGTTTGATCAAACAGCAGAACACATTAAGGTCCAGGCCCGACACACAGAGAGGCAGATTAAGGAGCAGTTTAAGAAGCTTCACCAGTTTCTAGAAGAGGAAGAGGAGGCCAGGATGGCTGCACTGAGGGAGGAAGAGGAGCAGAAGAGTCAGATGATGAAGGAGAAGATGGAGGCTCTGAGCAGAGAGATAGCAGCTCTTTCACACACAGTCAGAGCCACAGAGGACGAGCTGAGACCTGAAGACGTCTCATTCCTCAACAACTACAAGGCTGCAGTGGAAAGAGTCCAGCAGCGCCCCCTGCTGGAGGATCACCAGCTGCTCTCAGGAGCTCTGATAGACCAGGCCAAACACCTGGGCAACCTGACCTTCAACATCTGGAACAAGATGAAGGACATGGTCTCCTACAGTCCTGTGGTTCTGGATCCAAACACTGCTCATCCAGAACTGATCCTGTCTGAAGATCTGACCAGTCTGAGACGAGGAGAGGGACAGCAGCTTCCTCACAACCAAGATAGATTTAATTATTACCACTCTGTCCTGGGCTCTGAGGGTTTTAACTCAGGGATTCACAGCTGGGATGTCGAGGTTGGAGACAGTACAGGTTGGATACTGGGTGTGTTTGCAGAGTCTGTCCAAAGGAAGGGAGTCATACGGTCTGGAGTATGGAGAATAGGATTCAATGAAGGTAGATACTCAGCGCGGTCACCACCAGCTCCGGAGACTGATCTCCCAGTAAAGAATCTCCAGAGGATCAGAGTGAATCTGGACTGGAACAGAGGAAAGTTGTCGTTCTCTGATCTTGATACTAACACACACATACACACCTTCACACACACTTTCACTGAGGAACTGTTTCCATACATTTGCAATGGAGATGTTCCCCCGTTGAAGATGTTACCTCTGAAGGTCTCAGTGACAGTGAAACAGACCAGTTAGAGATACAGAGGATGATCATGTTTATTATGGTATTTATGTCTTCAAGGGAAAAGTCAGAGAATGTAACCGATTAAACTGCACCTGTCCTCCTGCTGTCTCATAGTTATCATTTTCATTTAGTTGTCACTGCTTTTTGTTTCTGCTTTGTTCTTTTGTAGTTTAACAATCTGCATTTTCCAATTTTTATATTTGGGTCATTTTATTGATTCTGAGTCATTTTAAATTGTTGTTAAGTTTTTAATTGTTGTGTGGAGCCATGACAACCAGCAAACTTATGGAGATCCATAAAGAACTGCATGTTTAATCAACTGATCAATAAGATTCAATAAACTTTGTTTTAAATCCTAATCCCAAGTGATTCATGTTAAACTACACACATTATATATATGAGGCAAATGAACAGAGGAAAAACAAAAATGTTTCCTTAGTTCCTCCAACATTAACGGTTTGTTTTCTCAGCTCTCTCTCAATCAACCACCTACACACACATTCCTCCCATACTGAAAACACCACAGCTCACTGCTGCCACCTGCTGTGGAGAAACCAGCAGTGCACAACAAGACCTGCTTCATATAACCAGCTGGCATTGTTCCCACCATCACAGGATACTCTGCATATATTAGGACCATGAGGCACCCTACAGCTACATCTGAACTGCTGCATCATCTACCTGCACATTATCACTCAGGGTTACCAGCAATAAAACAAAACATTTGTTACAATTAAAGCAACAGCATTTACTACAGGAAGTCTGACGAAGCTCCACCCCTGACAACTCGCCTGATGCAAAACAGAAAACAGTTTGTTCTTCCTCTCTGCAGAGAGACACAGACTGAAGAACAGACGATCAGATTCACCTTCAGACCAAACTAACATCGTCCTCTGAGTGAGTCCAGCTACAGGAGAGAAAAGAGGAAAACTACAACACTGCTGCTTCAACCTGCTGACTCTCCACACACTGAAGGTGAGTTTGACTAAAACCACCACTCAAAGTGAAAGTGAATCTCAGTGAAGTTAGTAGAGGGGGGAGGGGAGCCATGACTGACTGTACTTTCTGTCTGCTGTGTTTTCAGCTTCAGACTAAATGGCTTCCAGATTAGAGGAGGATCTCTGCTGTCCGGTCTGTCAGGAGGTCTTTAGAGATCCTGTTGTTCTGTCATGTAGCCACAGCTTCTGTAAAGACTGTCTGAAGAGATGGTGGAGAGAGAAACCAATACCACAGTGTCCAGTTTGTAAGAGAAGATCTTCAAAGGTAGATCCACCTCGTAACCTGGTGTTAAAGAACCTGTGTGAGTCCTTCTTACAGGAGAGATCAGATAAATCTTCAGAGGCTCTCTGCAGTCTGCACTCTGAGAAACTCAAACTCTTCTGTCTGGACCATCAGCAGCCAGTGTGTGTCGTCTGTCTACATTCAGTAACACACAAAAACCACAGCTTCAGACCCATTGATGAAGCTGCACGACAACACAAGAAGAAACTTCAGAAAACTCTGGAGCCCTTAAAGAAGAAGTTAAAGAGTTTAGAAAAAGTTAAAGTGAAGTTTGATCAAACAGCAGATCACATTAAGGTCCAGGCCCGACACACAGAGAGGCAGATTAAGGAGCAGTTTAAGAAGCTTCACCAGTTTCTAGAAGAGGAAGAGGAGGCCAGGATGGCTGCACTGAGGGAGGAAGAGGAGCAGAAGAGTCAGATGATGAAGGAGAAGATGGAGGCTCTGAGCAGAGAGATAGCAGCTCTTTCACACACAGTCAGAGCCACAGAGGACGAGCTGAGACCTGAAGACGTCTCATTCCTCAACAACTACAAGGCTGCAGTGGAAAGAGTCCAGCAGCGCCCCCTGCTGGAGGATCACCAGCTGCTCTCAGGAGCTCTGATAGACCAGGCCAAACACCTGGGCAACCTGACCTTCAACATCTGGAACAAGATGAAGGACATGGTCTCCTACAGTCCTGTGGTTCTGGATCCAAATACTGCTGGTCCGGAACTGATCCTGTCTGAAGATCTGACCAGTCTGAGACCAGGAGAGAGACAGCAGCTTCCTGACAATCCAGAGAGGATTGATAAAGCATGCTTTGTCCTGGGCTCTGAGGGTTTTAACTCAGGGTCTCACAGCTGGGATGTGGAGGTTAGAGGCTGTACAACCTGGGGACTGGGTGTGTTAGCAGAGTCACAGGAAGTCAATGAGTCTGGAGGATGGGGAATAGGGCTCAGTAAAGGTAAATACTCAGCAGTGTCACCACCAGCTCCAGTCACTGTTCTCTCAGTTCAGAAGAAGCCCCAGAGGATCAGAGTGAATCTGGACTGGAACAGAGGAAAGTTGTCGTTCTCTGATCCTGATACTAACACACACATACACACCTTCACACACACTTTCACTGAGAAACTGTTTCCGATCTTTAGCACTGACGATGACAAACACCCACTGAAGATGTTACCTCTGAAGGTCTCTGTGACAGTGGAACAGATCAGTCAGAGATAAAGAGGATGATCATGTTTATAATGTTGTTTATTTCTTAAAGGGAAAAGTCAGAGGATGTTGAACTCATTATTACAAAGGTCTGTTTATCTTTTTATTCTCACTGCTCCTTATTTCCTTTTCTTTCTTTTGTTGTTGTTTTATATTTATCAGTAACTCTAAAAAACTTTTCAATCATGTTAAATTACATATATGAAATGTTTGACATGTAAATCTACTTTTCTTATTTTTACTTTCTGTTTTTCTCCATGTACACTGTCACATCAATTACACTTTATTCTCATTGCTTCGTTTTAATTTGATTATCCAATAATTACTTCCTGACTGAAGTTTCCCAGAACAAAACTTTAAGTTGTTTTAAAGTTTAAGAAGTTATAAAGGAAGGAAAAGCACCGGGGAGATCTGTGCCTGTTTCAGATGATTTTAAAAACAGATATTGGACACACTCAGTCACCTCTTCGTGTTAAAAATGCACATATTTCCCTTTTGAAAACAGCTTTCAGCCTCGACTTTGTGCCTCAAACCTCCCTGACCACAAACCTGTGACAAACCTCCTCATCTGATGAGGAAAGGACACGTCATGGGTTTATTCAGCCGGCAGAGGGCGCTGCTGACTTTATAAAAGCTGCACTGACTTTATTATTATTATTTTATTAAAATAAAAGTCTTATATTACAGTTTTTATCCTTAGAAAATCATTTAAAAGATACTGTCTAAATAAGGAAACCTGGATTTATTCAACCAGGAAAGATTAAAAATCTTGTTTTCAAGAGCGTCCTGGCCTTACAGGCAGCAACACTGAGTTCAAGACAAACAACGTAAGAGATGTAACACAAAATACGCCACAAAATTAGAATTATATTGTCTATATATGTCTATATATGTAATTTCCCTGAGGGAGTCATCCCAAAGGGATCAATAAAGTCTAAGTCTCTATACTGACCACAGTGACAGGTGACAAACCATCACCAGGTGTTCCCATCCTGAGAGATGGATAGATGGCCATAAAGAAACATTTATATGGCTCTGACAGGAACTAAACTTTAATTTAATAGTTAGAAAATAAGACCTCCATGTAATTCCAGGTTGCAGCTGTTTGTCTAGCCTGCAGAGGGCGCCGGTGCTCACAGAATAAACCCACGCTGTGATTTACTGGGTCAGATTCCACTGTGCTAGTTAATTTTTAATAACCGTCTCTGTGTGTCGAATGTGTGTAAACACACTTTCCCTCCACCTGGAGACTCTCTACATCTCCCAGAATGCCTTTCAACAACACAAAATATAGTGTGTTCTTGTGATAAGATTATTCTGTGCACCAAACTGGATGAGGCCTCGAGCTGCGTGTTAAAACGGCACATTTCCAATGGAGGTTTTGAACTGGAGAGCGTAAAAAGACAACAAATATCAAAGAAATCAAAGCAGAAGGATGAGAATACGCACAACAAACCACCAACTAGACACAGAGGGTTCATCATAGGTGTTGCTGCAACTTTTCAATTGTTTAAACATCTGGTTAAAGGGACATTACACCTGAAAACAGCAGCATTTACAGTGAAGACAACACGAGGAGCAGCTGTGACGAGGAGCAGGACCAGGCCTGTTCTGCAGCGACTAAATCATATGTGACTGAGAAAAGAACAAAACTGAGCAGATCACACACACACACACACACACACACACACACACACACACACACACACACACACACACACACACACACACACACACACACACACAGCCCACAGGAATAAATGCAAATGCAGGGAGACAGATACAGAACCACAGTAACAGCCGTGAGCCAAACACACCAAGATGTAGCAGGAGCACACACATGTTCAAAACACACACACAGACACACACACACATTAACACACACTCTCAAATATTAAAGGGCAAACACACACCAACACACACACACACACACACACGTAAATTCACTTACCACAGCTCCTAAATACTGTCAGCTGTCATTAACCAGATAAATAAAACAGCTGCTGTCGCTGCAGCCGTGGACTTTTCGATAACTTAATTTACTCATCTTATATTATTTTTTATTTTATCTAGGTTTGCTCACTTTGATTGTATTAAAATAAATAACATGCAGGCATCATTTTTGTTATCAATTTGTGTTGTTTTGTCCGACAAACAGGGAAAAACCCAGAGATATTCACATTATAATGACGTAAAACAAGAGGAGAGCAGCTGATCCTCACAGATGAAAAGAATTTTTCATACAGATATTGGTACTGTATCTCAGTTATTTCACGTTTATTTGATGGCGACAGTAGGAAACAGCCAAACGTCCTGTCTCACAGTCCTCACCAACTCATACATTTATGTGTTTTTTAGGTCGTAGGAGAGGCCAGAGTTTCTTCATTGATTGTTTTGTCTATAAAATGTTTAAAAACAGCCTCAGTGTCTCCCAAACTCCAAACATATTCAGTTTCACTATGATATCAATCACAGAGAAGCAGTGAATCATCACATTACAGAAGCTGGAACCAGAGAATTTTTCACATTTCTGCCTGAATTGTCGGGTTGTGTTTCTATGTGTGTGTGTGTGTTTCCATGTACAGTATCTGGTGTATAATTCCCCTTCATCCCCAGAGAATTCATCTCTGGGAGGAGAGAGTGTGACCTTGAAAGGAAGATATATGGCTGCCACACAGAGCTATAACTCTGCTGCTGTATGAACCAGGCCACAGCGGGACAGCACTGCACCATAAACTGGCTTTAACACCAAACATGTCCCTGTTATTACTGTGAGACCTGATTATTCCTATTAATTCTCTGCATATGAAAAGGTATTTAGTAAATAAATGCCAGAGGGTTGCTTATAAACTTAAAAAAAAACACACATAATCTATTTCAATGGCTGAAAAAGCTCAATATAAAACATAAAAGTGAGATTATTTCATTTCTGAGCAGAAATAAAATCTGATCTCTGACATTTCATTCAGATGAAGACAGTAGACGGTGATATTTCCAACGCTGCTCAGCGTCCCTGAAATAGCTCGGCAGCAGAGCAGAGAAGAATCGAGGGTCTGTCCGACTCAAATGTTTGGGCCACAAATTGAAATGGCTGATGTTTACTGAGCTTAAAGATCACCACAGTCATGACATATCAACAATACAGGAAGTAACAAGACCCGCTGGTTGAGGCAGGGCTAGCTGGTTAGCATGCTACCTATGCTATGAGAAGAAGTGAACTAGAGGCAAAACATTTGCCTTGTTTTCCACCTCTGGAGAAAGCTCGTGGTGAGTAAAGGAATAAAGTTTGATGCTGAACTCACAGCGTTTCCTCTTGACTGACATGTATATGGTTCTATTAGTATTTCTGATTGTTTCTGACTTCAACGACTTTTACATGTTCTAGAGAAATAATATCGATCATCTCCACCTTGTCAGTGTTTTCAGGGAACCAACATGGAGATTTGTCGCTCTGAAAAGCTGCAGGAAGTCGATACGGAGCCTCTAGACGCACAAAATGATTTCTGTCTTAATAAAGTGTTGGTATCCTCACTATCAGAAAAGATAAAATTACAGTTATCACTGTATTTGTATTATTTATTCTAGAGAACGTGTTGAGTTTCTACAGCGCTGTTTGTTGTTGGTCACTGGTTTCCTCTCGACTGTTTTCCCTCTTGACTTCTGGAGGAATTTGGGGCTTCCCACTCACGCTACATTTCACAGAAGCCTTATTTTTCTCCCACAATTCTTGTTGTTGGAGGCGTGGCCATGAGGGATCAACTTTCCTCTCCTTTCCTTGTTTCCTCTGACCTTGTCCTTCCAAATCCCCCTTCTCTCGCTTCCTTTTCTTTTCTTTCCCCCCTCTCCTCCTCTGTTTCTCACTTCTGTCCCTGATTCAGTTTTAATCCTCCTCCTCCATCATCCTCTCATCCTCCATCATCATCTTCTTCTCTCTATTTTCTGCTTCACCCATTCCAGCTCCAACACAACAAAACAGCTCAGCTCTGTTTGGAAATAAATCCCCCCACAGCACGAGGAAGGCACCAAACTCCATTCACACTTCTTCAAATTTTAACAGATGTTTTTGACCTTTTGAAATTCTGCAAAAATATCAACTTCCTGAATTTAAAAAAGGCCATTTCTCTCAAAGCCACTAGATGATGCCACAAGAAAACTGTGTGCATTGAAGTGAGTGGAAAACCCCTGGATTTATGACTCAAAACTGCTGCTTCTTTCTTCTTATTTTCACACAAAAATGTGTTGTTTTACAGCCAATTTAAATGTGACTCTGTGCAGTGAACTGTTGTAAAATGGAGGAGATAAATAACAGTATCTCCATGTTTTTTCCTACAGAGTCTGTGGAGATGGATGAAGCATCTTCCTGCAGAAACATGAGGGGAGAAATTTTGACGCAGTGGGAGTTTCTGCTGAAATACTGCAAATCCATAAAAGACTGACAGACACAGAGAGATGCTTTTAGAGTGAGTCACAGTAAAGTCACTGAGGAGTGGGATGAAAAGAGAGGAGAGGAGAGAGGAGAGGAGAGGAGAGAGGAGAGGGGAGAGGAGAGGAGAGGAGAGAGGAGAGGAGAGGAGAGGAGAGAGGAGAGAGGAGAGAGGAGAGGAGAGAGGAGAGAGGAGAGGAGAGAGGAGAGGAGAGAGGAGAGAGGAGGGGAGAGAGGAGGGGAAACAAGGAGACAGGGGAGAAGAGGAGAGGAGACAAGGAAAGGAAAGACAGATGAGTGTAACAGTGAACTGATGTGTGATTGTCTGAGGAAAAAACAAAGACTCTCTCTCTCTCTTTCTGTTCATCAAAGCATGAAGCTCGATCGCCCTGCAGGGATGACTCACACTTTCTCTCCCATCTGTGGGGGTGAGGGAGGGGGGAGGGAGGGGTGAGGAGGGGGCGATCGGTCCCATCAGGAACATTTTACATGATAATCACCAGATATTTTTACCCACAGCCACCTGAGCTGCATAACTTCAGCTCACATCACTGACATCACAACGAGCAGGTGAGAGGTCAAAGGTCAGAGGTCAGAGGCAGCAGCTACACCTGAGTATTTTAACTCACTACAACAAACTGGGAGGTGACCCAGCGTCTCAGCTCCGAGTGATGCATCTGTCAAACACAGAGGATCTGTGTGTGTTTGATCTGTGTCTGCTGCATCCAGAGCCGCATCACTTCCTCTGGGCCTCATTATCCTGCAGCCATGGCAACAACACACACACCTGAGGCCCAGGCTCCTCCACAGGTGTGATCAGCTGACAGGAAATTAATTGACGACGACATTTAGAATTGATTATTTGTGGAAATCAGTTAAAGTCGAGATCAAAGTCCAAATATCATAATAATAATAATGAGTTTTTGTCCTAAAATCACTGGATTCTTATAAAATCATGACATGTTCTTAAAATCTTTAATCTTTTTTTGTGAAATTAGGATTTTTTTCTCATTATAGTACAACTTTTTAATCCAAAGTACAACTTTTTCTCTGAGGATTTTGTCACACATGCAACACTGCACGCAAATTACAACTTTATTCTTGTAATATCATGACTTTGTCTTAAAATTATGACTGTTCATGTAATGTGCATTGACATTAAACAATATTATTCTTAATTTTAAATCATATTATTGAAGTTGTTCTCATAATTCTGACATATTGAGTTCACTTCAACTTATTATAAATTAAATATCTTTAGTTTTCAGACTATGGTTAAAGAAAACAAGACTAAAGATAATGATTATAATGAAAATAATCTCTGTTAAAGAATAATAATTGTTCATGCTTCTGTCTGATGTGTGTGTTTGGCTGTGTGTCGTCTAAACAGCTTACAGCATTAACTCTGCTCCCGTGCCAGAGGCTCCGTCCGGCTGCCAAAAACCAAAACCCTCCGATCCCGGCAGGGTCAGCGCTTCTCTCCAACTACAGCTGAGGCAGATTAATAATCCCTTACTTAAAATGAAGCGATTTACGTGGCCGGCCGGTAGACACGCTGTCCCCCGAGTGTGATACTCCAAACCACACCAGGCCTCCCTGGTTTTTAACATCTTTACATCCTCATCTAGTTGATTCTGAGACAGGAGCAGATTATCATGAAGTGTGTGTGGTCAGATCTGGAGGAGAGTGTATTATAGATCAGTTAAAAAGACTCAGAAGTCTTTAAAAACCAGTGTTCATCTCTGATATCCAGCCAGGAGACCTTAAAAATATCAAGAATTCTGAATGGAGTTTGGTGTGTTTGTCACTTCCTGCTCCAGGAGCTGAGGATCATGGGTAATATATATGTGTTTCAGCAAAAACAAACATGTAATGACTAATAATAAGTCATACATACTGCAGCAACATTGACCTGATGTGATTGTTATTGATCCCTGTCCCCAGCACTCAGAGGTCAGAGGTCAGAGCTTCCTGCAGTCTGACACAGACTAAAACAAATCACACACTTAAAGCAGAGTGCAGGTTCCCTCACTGATTACTGCTGTGTCATCCAGAGCAGGCCACACACAAAAAAACCAAAGGAGGACAGGGCATCCTCCTGCCAGATGGTGACCTGATACAAAGACAGAGTCCTCTGAAGACACCGAGGGGAGGATTGATTTTCTGTATGAAGGACAGATGGGCCAGAGTGCCGCCTGTTGACCCTATAAAACCACTTTCTGCTGTCTGTTGGGTTTATGGCTGCTGAAGGACGCTCTGACCGAACAGAGGAACGACGTCTCAGCAGCGGAGACGTCGGAAAAACATGGACGCTCACAGGAGTAAACAGAGAACTTTCTTACGATTACAAGTCATTGTCACTTTTTTTAAACAGCCATCAGCACCTTACTCACGCTGCGTTCGCTGAACAGCGACAGACTGACACTGATTTTTAACCTGACGCTACTTTATTCACCATTTTTACTGTTTTAATCACCAGGTCTGTTTTGGAGCGAAACCTTGGTAAAAACCTCCTGAACACTGAAGGAATCTGAACCTACAGACACAACATGCAATGACTTGTATGAGTCGTTTAACAATGCTAAATATAACGTCTGACTGGTTCTTTCATGGACACTGTGAGCTCTTGTGGAAAACCCAGCACCTTCAGAACAAATCTGCTTCACCTGAAGAAAACCTCAGGTCGTTATTAGAATAATTTGGTGCCAAAACTCAGGATTCTTCAGCACCTCTTCCTCAGCCTCCATGTTCTGGTTCACAGAGCTAATTAGGCTAGCTGCTGCTGCTGCTGGTGGTGGCGTTAAATTAATTAGGCAATAAATCATTAATCGGTGAACGAGGCGAGGCCTTGAGGGGGCTCCCGAGCATCTGCTGCGAGCCTCAGAAACATGCAGGACAAACGGAGCTCTGGAAGAATCAGAGAATCATCGGCCAGGTCTGCCTCCGTCCTCCGAGACCTCCAGGAGCACCACGCCTCACGAGGGGCGATCGATCAGGCAGGAAGTGACATCAGCCTCCCTCGGGGGAGTCTGTGGCTGATCCCCCTCACCCATATCTTCCTCTAAACAGTATGTATAATCTGGCTCTGCCAACAAGACAGAGAAACAAGGCAGAGCATTGTTCAGGGGAGAGCAGGAAGCCGGTGAGCCAGCAGCCTATTTTTATACCTGAGATCCGACGCTGGACTCGGCTCGGCTATTGTTTTGGTCAGGTCAGTGTCTGCAGCTTCCCTTCATAGTAAAGAGAGTGGAGGGGGGAGGGGGGGAAGGGAAGAGGCCTGATGCAGCTGGACGGCACAGCTGCAGAGACCCTGATACAGATCCAGGTCTCTGCTTCCGGATCACAGACGTATAGAAATCTGTATCACTTTCATGGTCGCGCTCCAGGTCAATAACAACAACTCTGATCATCCAATAATCAATTCATGATTGGTCCTCTGTTTCTCTACATGGTTTCAGCCTCATCTCTCGTGCAGACGTATGTACAGAAAATCAGTTTTGTGGTTGTGATGTTTGTGTGTGTGTGTCTGTGTTGATAAGGAACAGAGAACAGAACTGAAACTGATCAGGATCTGGAGACTAATACACCGTCCAAACGGTCACACGGCGAGGGAAGTTTAATTCATTTTGTTATATTCTGAAAGTCTCACAGTAACACAGACACACTAACAGATGGAGGCAGTGGTATTCCAGCAGCTCCTGGTTAAATCCCTGTTTTTATCAATGGAGTCTGGTAGAGATATATAGAGATGTTTCTGGTTATTACTCTTTAATAAAAAGCTCTGTCTCTGTAGGAATCAAGAGACCACTTCTTAACTACTTCCCTGTGACCTCAGTGTTCATCTCTAGACGCCCTGCAGGTCGTTGGTTCGTATTTCTTGACTTTCCCGCGCCGTCGTTTGCGAACAGCATGGGAACAGTTTGTCTTCTAAACTGTGAAACTCCAACAGTTTCGCTGTCCACAGTGTTTGTTTTCCCTTTCTGTTCGGTAATCTGAGCCGAGTGTGATGCACGTCCACAAATACAGGAGGAGAACGACTTATTCAGCAGCTTCAGCATCATTTTACCCGCTCTGAAAAACAACGGCTGGACCCTCAAATATGTAGATTACAGACAAAATACAGTGGTTATTGTCTATTTATGTCTCCTCCCTACAAGCTGAGGTATTAAATGGCTGATAATGAACATTATAAATCCACAGGTTGGTCAGAAAGGATGAGTTAAAGTAATCAAAGAGGCTGAGAGGAACCGACAGCTTCCTGCTTTTTAATCCTCTCTCTCACATCCTCAGTGTAACTCGACCGTTTAGCAAAACAAGTTCAAAACGTTGGGTTTCCAGGCCTCAGGACGACATCCACAGCTTATTAGAGGATCAAAGACTAAACGTCTTGTCACCAGACCGACCTCAGACTGAGGACTGCGACGGTAACGTCTCAGCTTTAAAATGAGGAACCCCAGTGAGAGTACAAGCTGCAGTAAATCAGACGGGTTCCTCGCTGCAGCTCTGTGGTTTATCTCATTTGCTGGAGAAGTGAACAGTTCCCTCTGCGAACGATGGCAGATAAAAGTGAGAAATGATGCTGCAAACTGATGAGATTCAGCTGAATAACTGTGATGCCCTGATTGCTGCTTATAATCTTCATTAAGTGCACTGATTGAATGAAAGAAAACAGCTTTAACAAGGTGCACTTTGAAAACTTCACCAGGTAGACATGACTCATGAGAAAACATAAAACGTTTCTTCAAATGTCTTCTTCTGCTCTTGGTTGACAGACGAGATACACCTGGACAGGTTTTCAGTCCATCACAGGACTGATACAAATACTGTAGAGAGAGATATCCACTCACACTCATCCAAAAACAGCAAAACAACTCAGAGATGTTTAATAATGTATAACGCCTGTTAACTTCCGTCCATGTTGAACAAGCAAAGGGCAAAAAGGGACAGATATTCATTATTCGTCCTTTGAAAACAAACATTAAATAAATAAAACCTGACCATGACTGCAGCTGGTTAGAGGAAGAAAGCTGCTGCTTGTTCCTGTTAAAACTAGCTGAGGAGATAACACTGACATCAGGCAGGTGGAGGCCTGAGAGGAGCAGCTTGACCTCAGCTGTCAGCTCCGTTTCTCATCAGTCCGTCTCCCCGGGGAGGAAACAAAGCCGTCCAGCTCTGCTCTGAAGGAACAGGACGGACAGGTAAAACCTCTGTGGACAGAGGCGTCACCTTTCTGTCAGAGCGGCAGGAAAGGTGGGAAAGCTGCTGACAGGAAAATACAGGCCAGAGCAGGCGAGAGGGTTTCAGCTGCTGGACGTCTTAAGAAATCTTACGGTTAAATTCTGCTGGTGGAGCTATGACCTGGTTTATTCACAATACACTGCTTATCTACAGAAAAACCTGGCTGGAGGCTTAAAAACACAAATTCTCAGGATCATTCAGGATGTGTTAGTGGTCGATGGGAGGTCCTAAGGTCTCTAAGGGTTTCTAGGAATCTTTTGGAGGTCCTGGTGGTCACTGAGAAGGTTCTACATGTAGTTTTAGTGGCCAGTGAGGAGGTTGTAGAGGTCCCTTAGAAGGTTAAAGGAGTCTTGGAGGTTTTAGTGGTCCTTTAAGAGGTCCTAGAGGTCATTCAGGAGGTTTCTGATCACCCTTAAAGCCTTTTAAGGACTCCTCTGGGTGGTTAAACACCTATGGGAAACTCACACTGCTACACGATGTTCTACCTGCAGCTTTTAGCCAAACACCACCATTTTAATTCTAGTAGAGAAATACTGAATGTACTTATTTAACTAAACTAAACTAATAAACCAGCATGTCCACTGAAACAATAAAACATGTACGTGTAGAGTAATGCCAGAGCTCTGATTTAAAGACTGAGGGAGAATGATTCAGGGCTACACAACAACACAGTGTCCAAAACGTCAATCCAACACATGCAAATTTCTGCACGCTCTTATAAAACAGCCTGTCATCAGTAGAGAGATGTGTGGGTTTGTGTTAAACTGTCAGAATCAGTCTGATGCAGCTCTGCAGACTGAAACAAACTGAGACAGCAGCACTGCAGAAATACATTTATGTGTTTTTTATCAAATCTAAATGCTGAGAATTTCTCCAGCTGGGATAAGAGGCTCTGATTCTGGTCCATGAAATGACTCAGCCATGACTCACTATGACCTACGACCTCTAACTGTGAAGTGCAGGAAGTGGAAACAAAGCAGTTTGACACCAAAACACGAAGACGCACTGGTCCAAACTGGACAGACCTAAACAGAACGAAGGGATGGATGATGGCAAAAAAGAACGACAAGACACTGAGAGATAGACGTCAGCCAATCAGCAGCAAGATGCCAAACCAAATTTAGCAGCAAAGCCTGGAGCTCTGCATTATTCAGACACAATGACCCATTAAAACTGTTTTTGAGGAGAAGGGAAGCAGCAGAGTCTGACTGACAGATCAGCTGAGACTGACAGATTTTCACATTAATCTATAAAGTTTTGGTTTGGTTTTTATTAATCTCTCTGTCTATACGATGCCAGGAAGTCTTTAAACCCAACATACGACACTGGAACCAGAAGAATTAGACGTTTTTGCCCATTAAAGACGTCTCACAGCACCATCTTTACGTCTTTAACTTTGCATTCATTAAAAAAGGAAATACACCAGTCATGTTTAAGCCTCTTTACAAACACAGAGCTGCAACAAAAGAGTCATTAATTCATTGGCAGTGACCTCAATTATCAGAATGGAAATGACTGATTTAGTGTACATCTATCCCCTGGGTCAGTCTGGTCTGGACTCTGGGGGCAGGGGGGAGTCCACAAGTGTGGCCTCATGTTAAAGGACCTGGTGTGATTCGGCCAGGCTGAGGGATTAAGAAACAAACATTGGGAGTCTCAGCAGGGCGTCTGGGACGACACAGATTAGACATCAGCAGTCTGCGTGGAAAACAACCAGAGACAACAGACGTCGCAGGAAAAACGACCTGGAAGACCGTCAGGAAAAATCTGACTTTAGAAGGAGCTTTGAAAGTACTTTGTGAATAAATGCTTGCCTTTCTGAGCTGATTTCAACCTGTGAGCAAGACGCTGGTGTCTTCAAACACACTGAGATTAAAGGAGGGACAGGTCAAGACTCTGATCTGATCAAAGGACTTTGTCATGAGAGTGTGTTTCTCTCCCTGCAGCAGAGTCTCTGTTTCATGTTTCTTCATCTGTGTTTTCTAGAGCTCCACAACACAGACACTGAAATCTGACTCACTTTATATAAAACCATGAGCATCTCTGTTAGAGTTACATCATTTTGAGATGGAGATCAATCTTATATCTGTGTGTTTTTGAACCTGAAACAGCCATTTTATCGCCACGTTCAAAGCCACCAGACTCCATTGAGAAAAACAGGAATTTAACCGAGCAGGAGACAGAAGATTCTGGAATACCACTGCCTCCATCTGTTAGGGTGTCTGTGTTACTGTGTGGTACTTTGACTTCTGTAAAGTATCTGATTACTTCTTCCACCACTGAAAGTCACACAGTAACACAGACACACTAACAGATGGAGGCAGTGGTATTCCAGCAGCTCCCTGTAAAATCCCTGTTTGTGAATGGAGTCTGGTAGAGATATATAGAGATGTTTCTGGTTAAACTAACAGGATCTTCCTCTTTAATAAAAAGCTCTGTCTCTATAGCTTTCTCTTGAACCTAAACATGTCATATTCTGTAAAACTGTCACTGTGAAGGAACAGTTCAACAAGTAACAGACGTAGGAAGAGACACACACATACTCAGCTTTAACTGTTGTATAATACGGGGTCTCGCAGCCTTGAGGCTGTTTTTAACTGAGACTACATCACCGACCATCATCATTCATACAGAATAAAGTCTCCTGGCTTCTACTTCCTCAGTGATCCACCTCTAAGAAACAGAATGTGAATAAAGAGCTTTACAGGCCGACCAAGGTCACAAACAGATAAAAGCATCAGACGTATCGCTCATGTAAAACACCCTACATTCGAGTGCAGTCATGTGTT
>NW_026115911.1:0-19922 GCF_001640805.2 Lates calcarifer
GGGCCACCTGCACACAGTTCAATGCACAAAGTCACTAAGCCATATCCAAACGGTAGAAAACTAAACTAGAAAAAGGATTGTATATGAACAAATATTATGGACATGATTTAATAATATTATTAAATTAAATCAATTACCTAATATTAAAATTAATATTAACAAATAATATTTAATAATTAATAATATTAATAACACTATTCATTCATTCATTCATCTGTTAATTATTTAATAGCAATTTCCCAAGGAGAAATAGTTACTTTTCATCTATAACAGAGAATAAAATGAAAAATTAAGTATTCACAAAGATTTTAGGTTGTAAATCATGTTGAATCATTGTTGATTGAAGCCTCATATAAAAAAACATAATCCATATTTATCATGTGATATATACACACACCACACACACACACATATATGTGTGTGTGTGTGTGTGTGTGTGTGTGTGTGTGTGTGTATAACAAGCTTGGGTATGACAAGCTGTCAGTCCATTTGTATGAAACCAAGTCGTATCTGGGACATCCTGGTTGCTCCACCTGGTAGAGCTCATACCACGTCATGGCTGAGTCCTTGGGCCTCATTACAGAAACTTCCTAAGTCTGAAATCCTGTCTTATGTCAGTGTAGGATGACTAATGATTTTTGGTGTCACAGAAACATGTTTCCTGACTACAATTAGGAGAAAATCCTGTCGTATCTTAGGATAGAGTTCGGAAACACTCTTATTAGGTCTGTATGCTAATACAAAAGTATAATGATTGTGAAAGTCGACTGATATCGTTTGATGATGTTCTAAATTTCCCAGACCATGTATTAACATGTATATATTGACTGCTAAGATATCAATCTACGTCTGGCTGGACATACAGATCACAAATGCACTTTTTTTTTTTTTGCTGAGTGTGACTGCTTGTGATTGCGGATCTGTCTTTAACATCACAGCCTTGGCATCTCACACAAACTTATAGAGGTCAGACAAGCTATCTGTAATGTGGTGCTGCAGTAAGAAGAGAGAGCAGTGGATATTATGCTGTGAGAGCCGCTGATTTGTCCATCTCAAACAGCCTAATCAAAGTTACGGGTATGACAGAATGATTGCTGATAGAGAAATAGAATTACAGTCATAGCAAGGATTTATTAAGATAGGAGGTTTGAGATAGAAACACGGCCACAAGTTTAGGGGTTGCCGCTGTAATAGGAAGATAGGATTTTTCCTATCTTTGAAACGCGAATAAAGGCAGGACAAGCAGTTAGGATATTCTTCTGTGATGAGGCCCCAGCTTTGCTGCATGTCATTCCTTGCTTTCTCTCCTGCCTTTCCTGTCTGCCTGTACGGTAGCTGTCAAATAATAGTGGAAAATGACAGTTTGCATTTCAGTGTGTGATATTCAGGAATTTTACTGGAACACTTTCTCTCCTGTGAATCTGTGGTTGCTAAAATATTATGTTTAGTTTGTGTGTAAAGTTTCCTAGTAACTACTAGCTGGATTTAAAGTAGTGATTCACTAAACTGGGTTGCACTAGTCAAAGGTAAGTGATGTTCAGTAGTGGCTTTTAAAAACGGGTTAGGGTTATGTCACTCTTCTGTCAACAATGCTGAGCAACCATAAATGTATATTGTATTGCTGTGGTGTGAATATAGTTGATACTTGTGTAGAGGCCTGAATGCTGCTAAATACTATGTGGATAGACACATATTACCATATACAATATGAATGTTTTGGCCTGCTCCCTGTGTGTGCTGGTGTGCCATGTCTTGCATCTCTTGTTGCTTTCTCTCTATTGCAATGACCAGCAAAACTTCCACATAAACTTGCGGTGCATTCATGCTGGCAAGAAAAATAAAAAACATTTTCAGCACAGGCCCCTTGTAGCAAATACACAGAGAGAGAAAAATAGTAGTACTAGTAGTAGTAGTAGTACTAAATTCTCTGTTTTTAAGTTCTATGTGTGATGGGAATGACACATTCCTGTGGTGTTACCTGCCCTGCTCAACAGAAGACATTTGCAACAGGGCTGTGGACTCCATTATACGGGGATTAAACATTTAAATACAGTTATGGGTGGCATGGATTACTTATACAGTGGCAAGAAAACGTATGTGAACCTTTTGGAATTTCATGGTTTTTTGCATGAATTTGTCATAAAATGTGATCTGATCTTCATCTAAGTCAAGGGTATTGACAAATATAATGTGCCTAAATAATAACACAAAAAAATTCTGACCTTTCATGTTTTTATTGAGAGCAACCATAAAAACCTCATAGTGCGTGGAAAAAGTATGTGAACCCTTGAATTAATGACCTCAAAAAAGCTAATTGGAGTCAGGTGTTAGCATACCTGGAGTCTTGTTAAGAAAATGAGTTTGGAGGTGTGGACTGGAGCTACTGACTGATAAAAACCACTCAAACCTTTTGAGTTTACTCTGCACAAGAAGAATACGCTTATGTGAGCCATGCCTTGCCAAAAAAGAGCTTTCAGAGGATCTACGATCAAGAATCGTTGATTTACATAAAGCTGGAAAGGGTTATATAGTCATTTCAAAGACTTTAGAAATTCACGCAGTCTACAGTTAGGCAACCAATCTACAAATGGAGACTCTTTGGGACTGTGACTACTCTACCGAGAAGTGGGTGCCCAGTCAAAATGACCTCAAGAGCACAACGAAGACTCATCAGTGAGGTAAAGAAACAACCTCAAGTGACAGCCAAAATTTGAAGGCATCATTGGAGCTGGCTAACATCTGTGTTCATGAGTCTACAGTACATAAATCATTGAACAAGCAGGGTGTCTATGGCAGGACACCACAAAGGAATCCGCTGGCTTACTAAAAAGAACATTGCTGCATGCCTGAAGTTTGTGAAAGAGCACATTGACAGTCCACAATGGTATTGGCAAAATGTTTTGTGGACTGATGAAACTAAGATTGAACTATTTGGAAAGAACATGCAGCACTACATCTGGTGTAAAAAGGGCACTGCACATCATCGTGAAAACATCATCCCAACCGTAAAGTATGGTGGAGGAAACATCCTGATTTGGGCCTGCTTTGCTGCATCAGGGCCTGTCCAGCTTGCAATCATTGAGGGGAAGATAAATTCCCAAGCGTATCAAAAAATTCTTCAGGATAATGTGAGAATGTCTGTACATCAGCTGAAATGCTGTAGAAGTTGGGTGATGCAACAGGACAATGCAGAAAATCATGAAATTCCAAAAGGTTCACATACTTTTTCTCACCACTGTACATACAAACATCACAATGTAAAAGCAGTTGTGTTCTGCTGGCCATAAATAAATAAGGCAAAAATGTGTTCTGTAGCATTAGTAAGTCAAATTTAGTTGAGACCTCAACCTTTGGTGGAACAGCTGAGTGACATTCGGCAGCATAGATGGTACAAGAGGACGGGTCTGATGGTCTGATCTCTGAGTCCATAGATAAGAGAACTCAGACATCTGGGGAGGATGTAGATAAACACATAAAAAACAGTCTTAATTCTTACGATTACTAACCTTTGTAGGACTGTTGAAAGTGACTGAATAATAGAGTTGTGCATAGTTGAGAGGAGACTGAGACCCAGCTGCACCAGATGCAGCAGCAGTGTGTTACGAACCTTATGAGCTGAAGCTTTGTCAGTGGAGGCTGACCTGGCTGCTACCATCACACCAGTATAGGAGGAAATGATCACCACAGTAGCTGATACAAACAGAAAGTAAGTGTAGGCTTTATCGTAATTATTAGTGATTGGCTCAAGCAACATAGTTGTGCTTGAGCAAACATCTGTCGTCTGCAGGCTCACCAGGTCTTCAAATGGAAAATTTAACAGTAGAAGAACTCGAGTGAAGACATTTAGTAAGCTAATGGCCCAAACCACAATGATAGCCACCCCTGTGTTTCTGATGGTGATGATGGTAGCGTGCCTCAGTGGGTAGCACACAGCTACATATCTCTCCAGAGACATCAGTACTAGTGTGAGAGGAGAGATATCATTTGAGAGCTTAGTGAACATAACAAGAACACCACACACAGGATAAGTTAACATTATTCTACAAGAAGCAAATATATACAGTAACTGGCTCAGTGCCAGCTGAACAGTGTCTGCAAAAAGGAGGTTATACAGAAGAATGTAACGGGAGGTCTCACGAAACACTGGTTTACTCCTCAGGGTGAATAACATGGTCCCATTGATGAAGAGAAACACACAGCATGGCATTCCAATCAGAGTGGAAAACAAGACTCTTTCCAGTAATCCCTGATACTGTTGTCCAGTGATGTTGAGAGTCTGAGATTGGTTTGCATATGACATTTTAGAGAAGCACTTAAGACCAAAAATAAATATGAACCCGTTGATGTAATTGAAACATAAAAGCACAATAGTTTTTGTGCAATTTGCATTCCTAACACAATGAAGACATGTCATCTTTAGAGTACAGATGCCTGTTAATGTTCACATGCAAAACAGAAAATTAGCCACATACATTTTCCCTGTGCTGACCATTAGCAGGTTAGAGGTTGTGCTTGTTTCCATGTGAGCAGAGCTGGTCTGCAGTGTTTACCTGTCCTCACATACTCTATATTAACTTAGTCTTCCCACCCACTTTACATGACACTACATGAACACCCAATAGTCTGACCTGTGTTTTATTAATATTCATTATTTTTGAGTTGTCACATTTCTTGTTTTGATTGTACTAAATGTGGCCCTGAAAAGCATAAACAAAAAGTGTCAGTAGTAACCATGTGGACATGTCTGCCCAGGATTATGTTGATTATTAAAACGATAAACTCTTTAGCTCTATTCATCTGAGTTTTGGTTGCAGTGAACTTAAGGCTGAGGTATACTGTATCAGGGCCAGTACAAAGAGATATAGTATTGTTAAGTCTAAGTCTTAAGTGGGATTTGTTGGGTCTCTCTCTGTAAATACCTATTTTAAAGAGTATGGTCTAGACCTGCTCTATATGAAAAGTGCCTTGAGATGACTTTTGTTGTGATTTGGTGCTATTTAATAAAACTGAATTGAACTGACATAAAGTCATAAAGATACATTTTTTTGTGATTCTCATACTAAAGCTGTGTCATGGAGTCAGCTTGGTAGTTTTTTGTGCGTGTATACAATGTTGTATTTTAATACCTCATGAACAACAACAGTAACAGTAACAGAGGCATTTGTTGGGAGGCTGCATAGAGATGGACAAGCAGGGAAGTGTAAAAAAATACTTGGTTAAAGAATTTGCTACCTGACTGGCTGCAGAACTTTGTGGACACCCCTGACTCCCAAGCCATCCCTCGGTCTTGTCTTTTCTGAGTGTGTTCCTGAGTTGACTGCCCCAGCCTATGTCCTGTTCCCTTTCTGGGGGACACTAGGGGCTGGCACCCCTAGAGAGAACTGTGGGTCATGGAAACATCCATTCCCCAAGCTGCCCCGGTCCACAGAGGGTCAGTTACCTAACAAGCCCGAGCCTACACCCCAAGTTCCCAGCTACCAGTCCAGCAACTGCCCAGCACCATGATCAGTGCCCAGCTTGGGCCTTGACTTGGCTGCCCTACCCCTGCCTGTTGGTTGGTGTTCTGCCTGTTCCCACATAGGGGGACTCAAGTGACTTTCTCTCTATTTCAAAGTCATGGATCCCTCTTAGTGTGTTTTCAATTCTTGAGATCCTGCTGGTGTTTTGTCTGTTCCTAAGTCAGGGGCTCTTGCCATCATTTTCTCCTGAGTCCACTCCCCCAGGTGACATCTTGCCAACTCCAGCATCGAGGGTCCCAGTCAGCGTCTTTCCTGTTTCCAAACTTTTACCTGAGCTGGCTGACATCTCCTCGTGTCCCGTCAGTGGTCCAACAAACTCCTCTTTTTTGAAACTTGGCTGACATCAGCTCCAGATCTCCTGTTACAGTTCCTTTTGATACATAGTCTGACCCCCCACATCATTTGTGGCCATCTTTTCTGACACCCAGCCAGATCTCCAGCTGACCACCCTCTGCTCAGCACACCAGAGGTCTGCCTTTCATGCTCTCAACTCCATCCTGAAACCTCCAGAATGATCCTACCTACAGTGCCGACCAAGTCAGCCTCCAGTGAGGCTCTGTCTGTCTGATCATCCTCCAGCCTTCTTCCTGAGGGAATTTGCTTTCTCTGTCTTCACCCTCCTATTTGGCCTCCAAAGGGAACTTGCCTTTGCCATAGTTGCATGCTTGCGACTTGCAGGTCATGAAGAGGGAAATTGGAAAGAATCAAATGTCACCAGGCCTGCTTATCCTTGCACCTTTGATTTGGACCTGTTAGCCCTTTGATTGTCGCATCGAGAAATACCCACCAAGATGGGCATGTGAGAGAGGTTGGGTTGTTATGGTTATGATTAAATTATGATAACAGTAATAATAAAGTGGAATTAAAGGTGTGTCAGATTGCATGTTGGATGGTTGGAATCCCTCTCCCCCATACCTTACCGACATTAACTAAATTCTATCAGGCAAGACATAAAAGATATCCAGATTTTACCGTGGGAATATATGAAGCTTAGCTATGGTTCATTCGGGAGCACTACCTTTGAATTTTCCTCTGTTTTGTTTTTTTCCTTCTTCAAACTCAATCAACAGATTTAGGGTATTCAGACTTTGTACTGCAACCAGATTTTATCACATCTTCTGCAAAACAGTCATCGTAGACTTAAGACAGACTTAAGAAACTGGTTCTGCTGCGGTCCCTGTGAGTGTTGTTACATGCATAACATAGAGAAACATTTCTTTGAAAGTTCTCAATGTGCAAGATTTTAAATGTAGCAGATAAAAAATAATCACTAGTTTGAACACAACCTGCATTACCACCTAGTTATTAAATTTAACTTACCATAAAACATTTTTTTTCTTATATTCTGCATTGCAATGACCAGCAAAACATCCAGATTTAATTGAGAAGTGCATTCACACTGAGAATAAAAATTACTAGTATCATTATGTATATAAAACTTAAATATCATTAACTATAGCAAATGTTTCTTTTTTTCAAATACTATGTGTGATGTGTTTTTTTATTATGTACTGAAATATATGCTATATAATGCTGCTGAAAAGAAAATATTATGCAACAAACTCCATTATTGTGAGGTTCAATACTTTTAAATGCAGTTAAATGAGCCGTGATTATGTATGCACACACACGTTATATTCCTTTTGCTTACCACAAACAATAAAAAAAAACTAGCATGTAGTACTTTTTTATTTAACATGGAAATGCAGTTGTTTTTGGCTAACAAAAAACTGAACCAAAAAAAAAGACCTATTGCAGTACTAAGCCAATTGTACTTTAGGGTGAAACCTCACCCTTTGGTGGAACAGCTGAGTGACATTCGGCAGCATAGATGGTACAAGAGGACGGGTCTGATGGTCTGATCTCTGAGTCCATAGATAAGAGAACTCAGACATCTGGGGAGGATGTAGATAAAGACATAAAAAACAGTCTTGATACGTCCAATTACTAACCTTTGTAGGACTGTTGAAAGTGATTGAACAATAGAGTTGTGCATAGTTGAGAGGAGACTGAGACCCAGCTGCACCAGATGCAGCAGCAGTGTGTTACGAGCCTTACGAGCTGAAGCTTTGTCAGTGGAGGCTGACCTGGCTGCTACCATCACACCAATGTAGGAGGAAATGATCGCCACAGTAGCTGATACAAACAGAAAGTAAGTGTAGGCTTTGTCATAAAGATCAGTTATTGGCTCAAGCAACATAGCAATGTCAGAGCAAACATCTGTCATAACCAGGCTCTCCAGGTCTTCAAATGGATAATTTAACAGTAAAAGAACTTGAGTGAGGATATTTAGTAAACTAATGGCCCAAACCACAATGATAGCCACCCCTGTGTTTCTGATGGTGATGATGGTAGCGTGCCTCAGTGGGTAGCACACAGCTACATATCTCTCCAGAGACATCAGTACTAGTGTGAGAGGAGAGATATCATTGGTGAGAACAGCAAGCATGGATAGAACTCCACACACAGGATATGTCAACATTATTCTACAAACAGCCAGTAGGTACAGTAACTGGCCCAGTGCCAGCTGAACAGTGTCTGCAAAAAGGAGGTTGTACAGGAGAATGTAACGGGAGGTCTCACGAAACACTGGTTTACTCCTCAGGGTGAAAAGCATGGTCCCATTGATGAAGAGAAACACACAGCATGGCATTCCAATCAGAGTGGAAAACAAGACTCTTTCCAGTAATCCCTGATACTGTTGTCCAGTGATGTTGAGAGTCTGAGATTGGTTTGCATATGACATTTTAGAGAAGCACTTAAGACCAAAAATAAATATGAACCTGTTGATGTAATTGAAACACAAAAGTGTAACAAGTTTTGTACAGTTTGCATTCCTAAAACAGTGAAGACATGTCATTTTAAAGTACAAATGTATGTTCACCTGCAAAAAAGAAAATTATTTACATGCATTTTCCCTTTGTTGACTGTTAGAAGTTGTGCTTGATTCCATGTGAGCAGATCTGGTCTGCAGAGTATATCTGTCCTCACATACTTTATATTATCTTAGTCTCCCCACCCACTTCACATGACACAGTGTGAACACCCCATGGTTTGGTGTGAGTCATATTATTTATTATTTTTGTGTCGTTATATTTCTTGTTTTAATAACGCTAAATATGGCCCGTGGCTGTTTCCGAAATCATTCACTAATCACTATATAGTGCAATATACATGTTTGCCATTTTTTATTGATGTCTGAATGTATAGTGAGAATGACTATACCCTATCTTGTGAACTCATAGTACACAATAGTCCCTCAATGCATTGAGAAAAGTAGTGCACAGCCTGTGGTCAGTAACCAAGAAATATATACCATAATACATTGGTTTAGGAATAGGACTTTATTGTCACTGTTCCAAAAAAACAATGAAACACTATTTACTGTGAGAGAGCGAAAAATGGTGGGAGGAGAGAGAGTCCGAGCAGTATCACAACACAAATGGCCGCCAGGCAGGTTTACTTGTATTGCACATTTCAACAACATGGCAATTTAAAGTGCTTTTCACATAATACTTGAAAAGCATTAAGACAGAGTGGAAAATAAACACATCAGTGGCCATTTAAGTACAATTAAATGTAGTTATTAAGGAGTTAAAAGAATAGAAAAAAATATAAGCTAGAGTAAGACAAATAAAACATGAAATTAAAAGTTGTAATGCTGAGCAAGAAATTCATCATGTGCCTCAAATTTGATTTAATGAAAGTCAGAGACAAGCAGAAAGTATTTGTTATTGAAGGTCCACCAGCCGATGTTGATCTAGCACATTTTTATTGTGTGACAACAATAACATAGCAGCGCAGAAAAAACAAGCTGAGTAGTGTCCGAAAGTGTTTCAACATTTTGCTGACTAATTCACTGTACAGTCCTCTGCAGAGAATCCTCTAGATAGTGAGTAGGGGTTAGTGAATGAGTGAGTGATTTCGGATTGCAGCCCAATTCATTTTTTTCCTGCTTCAAACTTAATGAACAGATTTAGGGTGTTCATAGTTTGTACTGTAACCAGATTTTATCTTCTGCAAGCCAGTCATTTTTTTTCCTTATAGATTTAGGAAACTGTTTGTGCCTCTGCTGCTGTTAGCTGTTCTTTCAGTCTCATATCAGTGTGGCCCACTTCTACCATAGTCCACCTCCAGTTTCATCAGCACATGCTGCCCAGTAACCAGCTTGGCTGTTAGAGGGATATATTACTATATGCCCTAGGCAAAATGATAATGTGATGATGACCCGAGTCACATTCACACTTCTGACATATCTCTTCAACTTTTCATGGTGTGCACACTATGTGAAATTAATTAATGAAATATCTCTTTATACTCGTCTTTTGATTAGCCTCTTGGAATTGACTTGTATCTTTAAGGTTCAAGACAAGACTCAAATTTTTTGGTCAGGTTTGTATGGATGTTTTCTTACGTACTTGTTTGAGTTTTGGTTTAATGTTTGTCTATTGAAAATGCATCTCTTGGCAGTCAGCCAATCACTTTGTTAGCAGGATACATCAATAATTAATGTTGACTCGAATATGTCTATTTTGAGACTTACTTGAGACTTGAATAACTGAAGACTATTGTGACTTGAGAGTTGAAGGCCAAAAGCTGAGCTTATATTTTGTTAGATACGCTGAGCAACTGTAAAATTATTCTTTTGCTGTGGTATTAAAGTAGTTGATAATCAATGTGTGCAGGACTGAATGATCACTACACGTTATCAGCATAATTTTCTCAATTATTCTTTCCACTGTGAGTGTTCTTGTTACATGTATAACATACAGAGACATTTCTTTGAAAACTTGCTTGAACAAAATGTGCATTACTACCTCATTATTAAGTTTAACTTACCATAAACCTGTTTTCTCTGCAATTTAGAATTGCATTGACCAGCAAAACATCCACATATTGGACCCACCTATTGCTTATCACAAACAATTAGATTCCTCATATGTGAAAACTTAATTGGCAGTAAGTCTGATTCTGATTCAATTTTCCAAAAAGTTGTTGAATTTTGCAGACCATAAATAATTATGCTTCAGAAAATGTGTCCTGTAGCAAACCAATTGTACTTTAGGGTGAAACCTCAACCTTTGGTGGAACAGCTGAGTGACATTCGGCAGCATAGATGGTACAAGAGGACGGGTCTGATGGTCTGATCTCTGAGTCCATAGATAAGAGAACTCAGACATCTGGGGAGGATGTAGATAAACACATAAAAAACAGTCTTGATACGTCCAATTACTAACCTTTGTAGGACTGTTGAAAGTGATTGAACAATAGAAGCCTTTTTTGCCACTTCCATGTGTGTGTAGAAGGTCAGAGCCCCTTGAAGGAAGCATCTGGCCATTGTCGCTTTCTCATCGGCTCTGCAGTTCTCTGCCCCAACAACCTTAGGTTTCCTGCTCCACACCAGCTCAGCCCTTTAGCTGTTTCCCTGAGATGCCTAGCATATTTTTTTATGCAGGGATTTATGTTTCTGGCAGTGACTTGCAATTTTGGCAATACTAATATCAAAAGGAATTACAGGAAGAGACCTACAATTTTGTGCAGGAGGGCTGCTTATCCTTGCACCTCTGATTTGGATCTCTCACCTCTGACTGTCTTCATGAATTGAGAATACCCAGCATGAGGGGCTTGTGAGAGAAGTGTTACTGTGGTTACATTTAAATCATGACAACAAACTTTAAGGTTCATGAACCGCCTGCTGTACAAAAACTGTTGAAAAGGTTAAAGGGGCTGTTATGGGAATCAGTAAAGCACAGAGTCAACGGTTGTCTTTCTGTAGGTTTACATTTGCAAACGGACCCACTATACTCCTCAAGCATGAGACGCACAATGAGTACTGAGTACAATAGATTACAGGTTAAATGGAAAAGAAACAAGGTTACGTCTGGAGACGAAAAGGAAAACATCTTCTGAAGACGACACAACAGTGCAGCTCTGAGAGAAAAGCGTCAGAGATTACACAGCTATGCAGCCCTGTATCAGGCCCCGTCCTTGATGGGGCGAGGTGCCCTGTGAGCTTATTGATGTGGAAAAGTACTGAGCATATGATATTTTATAAGGCACAATTGTACAAGTACAGATTATTAATACAGATCATTAATAAATCACAATTATCATGAATCATTTGAGAATTTCCAATACAGTTTCCCCCTTTGAGCATTCTATGCTCACTAATTACCATTACTCAAATCACTATTATTCATTGACTTTAAGATTCAATTAAGATGATTCAAACAAGAGTACGTTACCAAGTTGATTAAGAAATTTTTGTATGCGAATTACTCAAAATTAGTATGAAAATTACTATTGAAGAATATCAAATCATAACATTCTCTCCAACATCATTTGTTACTGTGGATTTCACCCAGAACAAATGCAGTTGTATTTTGCAGACTAAAAAATACTTAAGACAAAAATTATGTCCTGTAGCAATACTAAACCAATTGAACTTTAGGGTGAGATCTCAACCTTTGGTGGAACAGCTGAGTGACATTCGGCAGCATAGATGGTACAAGAGGACGGGTCTGATGGTCTGATCTCTGAGTCCATAGATAAGAGAACTCAGACATCTGGGGAGGATGTAGATAAACACATAAAAAACAGTCTTGATACGTACAATTACTAACCTTTGTAGGACTGTTGAAAGTGACTGAACAATAGAAGTGTGCATAGTTGAGGAGAGACTGAGACCCAGCTGCACCAGATGCAGCAGCAGTGTGTTACGAACCTTATGAGCTGAAGCTTTGTCAGTGGAGGCTGACCTGGCTGCTACCATCACACCAATGTAGGAGGAAATGATCGCCACAGTAGCTGATACAAACAGAAAGTAAGTGTAGGCTTTGTCATAAAGATCAGTTATTGGCTCAAGCAACATAGCAATGTCAGAGCAAACATCTGTCATAACCAGGCTCTCCAGGTCTTCAAATGGATAATTTAACAGTAAAAGAACTCGAGTGAAGACGTTTAGTAAACTAATGGCCCAAACCACAATGATAGCCACCCCTGTGTTTCTGATGGTGATGATGGTAGCGTGCCTCAGTGGGTAGCACACAGCTACATATCTCTCCAGAGACATCAGTACTAGTGTGAGAGGAGAGATATCATTGGTGAGAACAGCAAGCATGGATAGAACTCCACACACAGGATATGTCAACATTATTCTACAAACAGCCAGTAGGTACAGTAACTGGCCCAGTGCCAGCTGAACAGTGTCTGCAAAAAGGAGGTTGTACAGGAGAATGTAACGGGAGGTCTCACGAAACACTGGTTTACTCCTCAGGGTGAATAACATGATCCCATTAATGAAGAGAAACACACAGCATGGCATTCCAATCAGAGTGGAAAACAAGACTCTTTCCAGTAATCCCTGATACTGTTGTCCAGTGATGTTGAGAGTCTGAGATTGGTTTGCATATGACATTTTAGAGAAGCACTTAAGACCAAAAATAAATATGAACCTGTTGATGTAACTGAAACACAATAGCACAATATTTTTTCTGCAGATTACATTTCTAAAACAATGAAGACATGTCATCTTTAGAGTACAGATGCCTGTTAATGTTCACATGCAAAACAGAAAGTTATTTACATAGATTTTCCCTGTGCTGACCATTAGCAGGTTAGAGGTTGTGCTTGTTTCCATGTGAGCAGAGCTGGTCTGCAGTGTTTACCTGTCCTCACATACTCTATATTAACTTAGTCTTCCCACCCACTTCACAGGACACTACATGAACACCCAATAGTCTGTCTATGTCATATCCCCAGTACTGGGAATAAGAAAAGCAATCTTCAAAGTTGTAGTGGTGTAATTTTTTATTGCAATTTTCTTTTGATAATACTAGATGTGGCCCTGAAAGTATAAACAAAAAATGCCATTAGTAATCTTGTCATGTCTACGCTGGTCTATTCTTTTTAGTTTAGGCTATGATAAACTGAAGACTGTGGTATACTGTATCATGTACAAACTGGAATAGATTTGTTAAGTCATAAAGAAACATTTTCCGTGATTATCACGCTAATGGTGTGACACAGGTGCAACTTGGTTGCCAGTTTGTTTGTGTGTTTACACAGGTCTTTTGATACCTTAAAAAGAGCAACAACAATAAAAAATGTTATCTTTTGAATTCATTATGTATGCTATATGTGAAATTATTCAGGTGATTAGAGCAGTGCACATTCTTACTTTCGTGTTTGTGCTGCCCAGTGGACTTCATCACTATCATTAATACCAGCTGTTCAGTAGTAGTGCTTGGTTAGGGCATATATTCCTCTTTGTCTTATGCAGTGACAGCCCCTGTAAAATGATGATATGAGTCGAATTGCATCCACTCTTCTCATGTATCTCTTCAATTTTTCCAATAACCAGGCTCTCCAGGTCTTCAAATGGAAACTTTAACAGTAACAGAACTTGGAGTGAGGACATCTAGTAAGCTAATGGCCCAAACCACAATGATAGCCACCCCTGTGTTTCTGATGGTGATGATGGTAGCGTGCCTCACTGGGTAGCACACAGCTAGAGTCCAGTCAGAGTGGAAAACAAGACTCTTTCCAGTAATCCTTGATACTGCTGTCCAGTGATGTTGAGAGTCTGAGATTGGTTTGCATTTGACATTTTAGAGAAGCACTTAAGACCAAAAATAAATATAAATGTGTTGATGTAATTGAAACAGAAAAGCACAACAGTTTTTGTGCAATTTGCATTTTTAACACAATGAAGACATATTTTCAGTTATTCTCATGCTACAGGTGCGACATTGGGACACCTAGGTTACCTGTTTTGTTTTTGTTTTTTTGCACATTTACACAAAGTTGTCCTTTAATAACTCTTAAGATGATTAACAACAACTACAAAAGCTACAAAAAATGTAGTCCTTTTCAGTTTATGTTTGCTAAATGTGAAATTATTCAGGTAATGAGAGCAGTGTACATTAGTCTCTTGGTTGTGCTGCCCTGTGATACTTTTTCAGTATCAGTTATCCTCTAGTCCTGCTTGGCCTTAAGGGGAGATATTCCTGTACTGTCTGTCTTATGCCATGAAACCCCTGTAAAATGATGGTGAGAGTTGCATTGCGTTCATACTCCCCACATATCTCCTTCAGTTTCTCTTATCAAATGAATTAATTGAATAACTCTTTAAACCCTTCTTTTGATAAGTCTCTCATGATTGATTGGTGTCCTTAAGCTTCATAAGTCTGAAATTTGTTAGTCACGTTTGTATGGATGTTTTGTTTGGTACTTTGAGTTTAATGTTTACTTGTGACTTAAATAATCAAAGATGTTGTGACTTGACCAAGGTCCCATAATACAGTGGCCAAGATCTGAGTATTTAGCCTTGTTTAGATGCTAAAAAAACCCCACTTGTAGGTCTTCAAAAATCATCAGGAAGAGTCAGCGTTCAAGGCAGCAGAGTTTTTATGCCAGCAAAAAAGACCAGAGATCAGTTGACAGTGCATTCATGCTACACCAGAAGTACTCTGAAGAACAATAGTTTATGTCCTTCTTATATACCTCTCAGGGCTATGGTTTTCCACGCCTATTTGATGATTTCATTGGCTTGCAACATCACACCATTAGAACATTATTTAAGCTTATAGGCCATCCTTGGTCATCTTATCAAATTACACCATTAGCTCTACCCCAAAATGTTACTGGGCAGTTTCTTGGGCCTGTCTCCTTTAAAGGTATTATATGTCTTCTTCACACACACATATGCTCATCTCACATGATATACTTTGCATGTAGTGAACACTACCAACTATTTCATATGGTGACCTTTGACACACATCATCATTACATATCATCATCATTCTTTCTCTGAATCATATAGTGAATCTTAATAATATAGTTTTCATATTCTCAGTACTATTCATCAGCTTGCTGCATTGCTTATTTGTCAGAGGCTAATTTCAATACACCTCTAAACATCTTCATACTTTGAGCACATCACATGTCCACTGAAAAATTCTACCACAAAGACTGGATTTGACTCGAGACTTGAAGGCCAAACCCTGAGCATATATTTTGTTCAAAATGCTGAAAATTCTCTGGTATTCTGTAGTATTAAAGTATGTTATAATCAACGTGTGCAGGCCTGAATGATCAGGGATGGTCATAATTAATCAATGATTGCTTATTGATAACCAAGAACATTGTCGATCACGTGGAATACCAACCAAATTGTGTAATATGTCTTAAGGCAATAGAATGATTTTACTATAAGGCCCAGTTGAAATTTAATGGAGAAAACCAAGCTGCTTCGAACTAAGAAATAACAAAGCTCATTGTAAACATTGTAATGGCGGTGATAACATTTGTATTGTGTCTAAAAGAATCCAAACTGCACTTACGATGAGAACTCTAGCTCTGGTTTGTTAATTTGATTTGACTTTGAGCCTTGGGCTCTGCTGCCTTGCATATCTTTTTTGTTCTGGTTTCTGTTACTTCAACTTCAAGGGCTTTGTTTAGGAGAATTGTTTGTTGGACTATAATTTCTTCTTGGAATAAAGATTTCATTGAGTAAAAACACTCTTTCTTTAGTAGCGTTTTTCCTGCCTCATGCAATTTCAATGTAAAAAAAAAAAGAATTTTGACCACATTATTTCAATTAATTCAACTCAAAACTTCAAATGTCATTTATTTTTCTGCATTACATGACCAGCAAAATATAAACATAAATGCGCAGTGCAATCACAGTGTAAATGTAGTTTTCATCGCAGATGCATGTACAGCAAAAAGCAGAGAAAGAGGGAGAGAGTACAGTTACTAATCAAAGCCTTATTATTTTACTAATATCAGTATTAATATAGAAGAGAAATATCATTAATTATAGGAAATTCTCCTTAATTCTTTTCAAATAGAATCTGTGATATGTGTATGAGGTGTTTTGATTTATCTGCCTTGAAATGCTGCTGAAAAGAAAATGTGGTGCAACAGGGCTGGGGACTCGAATGTACTCGGCTTGACTATACTTAAGTATAATGAAATGAGCCATTGGTCATGTATGTTCACAAATATTATATTCCTCTTGCTTATTGCAATCTCAAACATTTCAAACATTTTCTTGTATATAATATTTAATTCAAAATGTGACCATGAATAATAAAGGCAAAAAAGTGTTCAGTTGCAAAACTAAGACCATTGTACTTTGGTTGAGATCTCAACCTTTGGTGGAACAGCTGAGTGACATTCGGCAGCATAGATGGTACAAGAGGACGGGTCTGATGTCTGATCTCTGAGTCCATAGATAAGAGAACTCAGACATCTGGGGAGGATGTAGATAAACACATAAAAAACAGTCTTGATACGTACAATTACTAACCTTTGTAGGACTGTTGAAAGTGACTGAATAATAGAGTTGTGCATAGTTGAGAGGAGACTGAGACCCAGCTGCACCAGATGCAGCAGCAGTGTGTTACGAGCCTTATGAGCTGAAGCTTTGTCAGTGGAGGCTGACCTGGCTGCTACCATCACACCAGTATAGGAGGAAATGATCGCCACAGTAGCTGATACAAACAGAAAGTAAGTGTAGGCTTTGTCATAATGATCAGTTATTGGCTCAAGCAACATAGTTGTGCTTGAGCAAACATCTGTCGTCTGCAGGCTCACCAGGTCTTCAAATGGAAAATTTAACAGTAGAAGAACTCGAGTGAAGACGTTTAGTAAACTAATGGCCCAAACCACAATGATAGCCACCCCTGTGTTTCTGATGGTGATGATGGTAGCGTGCCTCAGTGGGTAGCACACAGGCTACATTATCTCTCCAGAGACATCAGTACTAGTGTGAGAGGAGAAATTTGATTGGTGAGAACTGTGAACATAACAAGAACACCACACACAGGATAAGTTAACATTATTCTACAAGAAGCTAATTATATACAGTAACTGGCTCAATGCCAGCTGAGCAGTGGTCTGCAAAAAGGAGGTTGTACAGGAGAATGTAACCGGGAGGTCTCACGAAACACTGTTTACTCCTCAGGGTGAAAGCATGTCCCATTGATGAAGAGAAAACACACAGCATGGCATTCCAATCAGAGTGGAAAACAAGACTCTTTCCAGTAATCCCTGATACTGTTGTCCAGTGATGTGAGAGTCTGAGATTGGTTTGCATATGACATTTTAAGTATTGAAGACAAAAAATATATATGAACCTGTTCATGTAATTGGAACACAAAAGCTTGACAATTTTTGTGTAGTTTGCATTCCTAAAACAATGAAGACATGTCATTTTATAAATACAGAAGCCTCTTTTGTTCACATGCTAAAGAGAAGTTATTCACATACATTTTTTCCCTGTTGGCAGGTTAGAGGTTGTGCTTGTTTCCATGTGAGCAGAGCTGGTCTGCAGTGGTTTACCTGTCCTCATATGCTTTTTATTAACTTAGTCCTCCGCCACTTTACATGACACTTTGTGAACACCCAATAGTTTAGTCTGTGTCACAACCCCATCATTTGGGAATGAGAACAGTGCTTGTCCTAGTTAAATGTGATATTAATTTTGGTATTGTAATTGTGATTGTACTAAATTTGGGCCTGAAAGTATAAAGAAAAAAATGTCATGTCTGCCCAGGTCTACGCTTTTTAATTCATGTTAGATTTGTTTCAGGCTGAAGTGAACTTATGGCTGAGGTATACTGTACCAGCGCTAGTACAAACTGGAATACCATTGTTTAGTCATGACAGTGATTCGTATGCTGAAGATGTGACAAAGGAGCAGTTTGGTTACCTGTATTTTTGCACATTTACACAATGTTGTTCTTTAATAACTCTAAAAAAAAGAACAAGACCAACTACAAAGACTACAAAAAAATGTAATGTTTGAGTTCATAATGTCTGCTATATGTGAAATTATTCAGGTGATGAGAGCAGTGCACATTCTTAGTGTCTTGTTTGTGTTGCCCTGTGGACCTTTTTCAGTAACAGCTTTTGAAAATGACTGCTTGGCTGTTAAGGCATATATTCCTGAATGTCTTATGCCATGACAACCCCTGTAAAATCATGGTGTGAATTCAATTACATCCACACTTCTCACATATCCGTTCAACTTTTCTCAGTGTGCACACCATATCAAATTATTTAATTGAATATCTCTTGCAACCCTTCTTTCAATTAGTTTGTCTTGACTGAGTTGCATCTTCAGGCTTCCAGATAACTCTCAAATCTGTTGATAATATTTGTGTGGATATTTTCTTTGGTACTTGTCTAATTTTGGGTTTCATGTTTTTTGTCTGTTGCAAACAAGTCTCGTGAAAGTTAGCTGTGTCTTTCTGTCACCCTGTTTACAGGTTACGTAAATGCTTGTCAGCTTGGACTCATCTGCTTTGAGACTTGACTTACTTCAGACTTGAATGCCTAAATACTGGATTTAAGTTGAGACTTAAAGGCCAAAAGCTGAGCTTATATTTTCATAGATAAACTGAGCAACTGTACAATTATGTTACTTTGCTGTGATATTAAAGTAGATGATAATCAATATGTCCAGGCCTGAATAGTGACTACACATACGTATGTTTTGGCCTGCTCCGCTGTTACATGCAGATCATAGAGAAACATTCTTTGAAAGTTCTTAATGTGCAAGATTTTAAATGGAGCAGAAACATAATAATGACATTTTTGGACAAAACAGTACTGTCACATTTTCAAATTAAATTTAGCTTAAAGGTATTTCTCATTTATTTTTATTCATTGCAATGACCAGCAAATACATCCACATAAACGTGCAGTGCATTCACAGAGTGAAAATTTTCATCACAGATGCAGGTACATTAAATGCAGAGACCGTGTGAGAGAGTGTGCAGTTATTCAAAGCCATATTATATTATTAGAATCATATCCGTATGAATATAGGACAGAAATATCATCAAGTACAGAAAATGCTCTTTGATTTTTTAAAAAATACTTGTGATACGCCTGATGCATTTTAAATTAAACACTCTGTAATGCTGCTCGGAAGAAAATGTTGCTTAACAGGGCTGGGGTGTCCATTGTAGTGGGGTTAAATATACTCAAATACAATGAAATTAGCCACAGATTATGTCTGTACACAAACATTATATTCCTTTTGCTTATTGTAATCACAAATATTTCAAACATTTTGTAGCATATACTAATTTTTAATTAAAAAAAATAAAATCTTTTCATTTTTTGCAGACCATAAATAATTTAGGCACAAAATTGACCTATTGCAGTACTAAGCCAATTGTATTTTAGGGTGAGACTCAACCTTTGGTGGAACAGCTGAGTGACATTTGGCAGCATAGATGGTACAAGAGGACGGGTCTGATGGTCTGATCTCTGAGTCCATAGATAAGAGAACTCAGACATCTGGGGAGGATGTAGATAAACACATAAAAAACATTCTTAATTCTTACGATTACTAACCTTTGTAGGACTGTTGAAAGTGATTGAACA
>NW_026115913.1:0-33227 GCF_001640805.2 Lates calcarifer
GTCTGTAGATTGGCCTGTAATTAAAACAAACTGCTGCAGCTTTAATAAACTTTGTCGCCTGCACCGAATAAACAACTGATTTTTGATAATTAACACGACAGTTGTATGTAGTGATGCTCAGAGGAAAAGACTGAGACGTGACAGACCTGTAAAATGAATCATTTCAATTCATATCCAGCAGACTGATGTCACCTGATCACTGTGGCCCCGAAACATTGATTAAAAAAACAAAAATAATCATGTAGCCGGAGTCAAACTGCAGGACGTACAACACACACAGACAGGTAGCACTGTGTCAGCGCTGATGGTGGTGGTGATGATGATGATGATGATGATGATGCAGATTTTAAAAATGTTCCACATTCGGGACATTTACCGTCTGACAACAGTCTTCTTCTTCGTTTCCTCTCGTTTCTTTCTGAGTCTGTTTCATCAGTTCTTTCAGCTTCAAGAGGAACAACACAAAAACCAGACACCGAACCAGTCTGGAGGCAAAAGGTGGAGTTTTAGGTGGAGGCAGATGAGCTGCGCTCATCTTATTTTCATCACTTATTCATCTTTTATCAATGCCGACGAGCCTCTGCTCAGACAGACAGGAACACATAAAAACACGCGTTTTGTCAATGGAGTTTTGTATTGGTTCGACACGCTGAAGCTGAGCTGCGGCCGCACGATGAAGAGCTGAAAGTGGCGAGGAGGAATGGTCCCGAAAAAAAGACATCGATCCGACCACCACAGGAATGATTTACCGATGACGAACACCTGCCGAGTTTCCCAGGATGCTTTGTTACACACAGCTGAGGGCTGGGAGTTTTTGTCTGCAGCTGCAGATGAACACGGGTCCTGATCCTGATCCGAGTCCTTCAGCATTGATTATCTGCTGATACAGAGTCTGATCAGAGACTTATATCAACTCGATCATTGAATCTGTATCTGACATGTTGGAATGAAACTATCGATCTGAGATGAATGAAAGTTGAAGTGAAGTGATCCTCTGGAGAGAAGACGTCTCACTCTGCTGTTCAGAGGTGTTACAGACGGATCACTTCTCTTCTTCTACTGTTTAATAGATGACGAGCCTTAACTTCCTGTGATTGGTCTGAAAGTCGGAACCATCCAAAAAACATATCACACTGCAACCAAACCAAACCATGGTTCAGTTTGATCCTGACTGAGACCACCTCCTTTGGTCCTTTGGTTCAGACCGGATCAGAGGAACCTTTCACACCTGCTGTTCTGGTTCAGACCAGACCACCAGGTGTGAAAGGTTCCTCAGTCTCTGAGACTCTGATCAGGATCAGAGACAAACACCATGAGCCCACCACACTGGCCTCAGATCTGCAGTCTGTGTCTTTATATGCACTGTACTTGGAGAGAAGATGGTGATGTGGGTTCAGAGGAGGTCTTCTGTCCTTTTCCCGCCTCCTCCTCCTCCGCCGCCGTCAGTTTCGGTTTCAGGCGTCGGAGTCGTCGCTGCTGTCGCGGCTGATCTCGATCTGCAGCGACGGCAGGTTGTCCAGTCGGCTCTTCTTCATCTTGTGGGACAGACGCTCCTGTTTCTGTTTGATCATGGCGCCCCACATCCTCTGGCAGCGTCGAGTCGTCTTCCTCCTCCTCCTCCTCTTCTCCCTCTTCACCCTCTCCGTCGCCTCGTCTCCTCCTGCTGCTGTCGACGCCGCCGCCATCACCAACCCGCCCTGACGAGGAGGAGGAGGAGAACAGGCCCGACGAGCTGCTGCTCGGTCTGCGGTCGTGACGTCCGGTGCTGCTGTCGGCGTCGCTGGAGCCGAGTCTGCTCCACAGGCCGCCTGCAGACAAGATGAAGGGGAAAAAAACGACCTTCTGTAACGACGCCGCTGCACAGAGAACAGGAAGAAACACGGTGGAGACACGAGGAACAAACTGTACCTGTCTTTCTGTCTTTGGATGAGTTGGAGTAGAGGCCTCTGTCCTGACTGGCCACGCCCAGTCTGCGATGCACGTCTCTGATTGGTTCCCTGGTGGGGGGAGTCTCTCTGGGGGAGATGGGGGAGGGGGAGCGCTGTCTGTCTGGGGAGTAACGTCTCTTCCCCAGCCTCTGTCGTACATCTACAACCACAGAGAGTCCTGTCAGTCCGGTCTCAGGCACAGCAGCAGGTCAAACAACCACATTAACTACAGACCTGTTTTCCCGCCGCTGGCCACCGGGGGGGCGATCTGTGCTGAGACAGTCCCTGTCTTTTCTCCTCCAGCAGCTGCCGGACGTCTGTCACTTTGGGGGGCGACGAGGATTTGGTCCTGCTCTGTGACCCGGACCCACCGATCCGGTTCCTGCACACAGGAAGAAGAACACAGTAAACATGTTGGCTTTATACTCTGGACCGAAACAGGTGAGGACAGGTGAGACTGGAATGGCGGCTCTGACCGGATGCTCTTCAGGTGAGTCTCCAGCTCGTCGGCGTACATCGTCATCTTCTTGCTCTTCTTTGGCGATGGCGTGGAGATCATCTTCAGCTCCAGGTCGTAGTCCATCTCGTCCGACTCCGACCAAGGGGACGGAGAGCGCCTCCGCCCGGCCTGCGAAGCCCCGCCCCCAGCGACCGCGAGCCGCCGCCCCTTTCGCCTCGCTCCCTGTACTCCACCACCCTGTCGTCAGAGTCCATGTCCTCGTCGCCGTCCTCCTCCTCTTCCTCCTCCTCCTCCTCCTTGATGGGTTCCTCGGGCAGGTTGACCAGGTCAGCTGAGGGGGGAGAAGAGGACGCAGTGATGTCAGGTGGCGTTCAGGTGACATGGGTGGAGCTGCAACTGACTTGATGCGTCAGTCAGAACTCACAACATGTCCGCTGAGGAGTTGAACAGGCTCGTGACTGACAGTGTCAGCAGCCCGGCAGGAGAGACTCGGATTTATAACTGAACTGTGACCAAGACGCCAACTTTATGTCTGACGTGTTTCCACTGTTTACATGTTGTAGCAGTGGGAAAGTTATTGCTGCTGCTGCAGTTACACAGGAACATTGTCTGCGCTAAACACTGTAAATATTCACTGTATTTTATTAAGGTTTGATCGGATTGATAACCTGACTCGCTGCCTTTATGAGGCCACAGATCTCTGTGGTTTTACTTCCTGTTAGCTGAACAGAGTCTTAGTTTCAGAGGATTGTTGTTGGGTCCATTAATAACCATTAATCGATAATTCATCGTTAATTTCTTCCTGCGCCCATCCTTAGTTTTTACCTGAGTGTCGGTGTGTGTACGGAGGTGTGTGTCCCATGCTGTCTCCCGATCAGAGGCTTCTTGCTCTTGATGACGTCTCTCTGGATCCTCCGGTTGTGATACCTCCTCTTCCTGCACAAACACAGGAAACAGACTGATGACGTGTCGCGCGACGACTCTCTGAGGTGTACCTAATATTCTGAACACCAGAAGCTCCTCTGACTTCCTGTTGTCAGATCACAGAGGTGTGTGTCTCACCAGGAGTTGCTCAGGATTCCCTTCATGCCTCCGTAGTTTGGGTTTCCGTACTTCATGTAGTATCTGCTGCGACGAGCGGCGCCCGGCTCCTTCCTGTCGTCTGGAGACGCAGAGAAGAAACGTGAAAATCAATATGCAGAGAGTAATGATATAAACCTGTGTGTGTGTGTGTGTGTGTGTGTGACCTTGCGTGGCGAAGCGTAGCATCAGTTTGTTTCCTTTGAAGGGTTTGATCGCCGGCCGCAGGTCGTTCCTCAGCAGAGACTCTCTCTCCGCCCGCGACAGGTCGTTCACCTGAGACAAACACACGGCCGTTCGAGTCATCGATCGGTGATTGGATCTGATCAATAAACCTGATCGGTTATTGGAGGAAACTCTACCTGACCGCCCTCCGCCTTCCTCTTCTGCTCCGCCTCTCCGTCGCTGTCTTTCCCCTCGATCTCCTCGCCGCTCTTCTTCACGGCCTCCTCCTCATCCTCGTCCACCTCGCCCTCCTCCTCCTCCTCGTCATCTGACCCCTGACCCCGCCGACCTGCGAGGAGTAAAACGCCGCGTCAGTGTTTCCCTCCTTTAGAGACCCGGCTGACAGCGTCTGTGTGCAGACTGACCTTTGCTCTGCTCGGCCGGCTGGTCGGCGCTCTCCGTCTCCGCGGTAACAGCGTCCGGGTCGGGCATCCGGCTGGTGTTGATGAGGGCTCGGATGGACGTGTTGTCGTCCAGCCACACCACGTTACCTAGGAAACGATCAGGTGGTCAGACACACAGGAGCCGACCCGTCTGGTCCAGGTCTGGTTCTGATCGGACTCAGGTCTGTTTTTACAGATTTAACAAACCACCATCTGAGAAAGTACCGGCTGATCACTCACAGGACGTGTCGTCGATCCACTCGATGTGAGCCGGAGGATACTCCTTGAAATACCCGAAGACGTCCTGCGTGCTCATGTCGTCTACGCCCGTCACGTGGATCGCCTCCAGCCGCAGTCTGGGGATGGCTGAGCACCACAGAAGAAGAAGAAGAAACAAACACAACAGGATTTCTGATTGGACGTCGTCACATAGATAAATGAAACAAACAGAAACGTTGTGTCTTCTTCTTCTGTGGTGTTCTTTAATGGAGAATCAGCTCCACCCGCTGTTTCTCAGCTCATATTCACAGAGCAGAGGAGGAGGGTGGTGTGGTTAAAACCTGAACCAGGTGTGGATGGGAACCCGTCATGTGCAGGTCAGGTGGAGGCTCCTCCTCTTACCTTTCTTCATGGTGTCTTTGTCCAGAAAGACGTTCCTCTGCCCGACGCTCTCCTCCCCGTGGAAATGGAAACGTCTCGCTCGCTTCTCTTTTCTCTCAATCGCCTCCTGATCAAAAACAAACACACACCGTTAACACACTGCAGCATCACGAGTGTTTGTGTTCTCAGTGCAGCAGGTCAGGGGTCAGGTTTTTTTCTGGTGGTGATATATAGAGATGTTTCTGGTTCAAATGGATGACCGGGGTTTGTCGGAGCAGGCTCGTACCTTTGAGTTGACATCGATCCCGGTGATGAAGGCTCCAGCTTTGTTCTCATACCTCCGACTCGTGTCCTGCAAAACAAAATCAGACACTTCACAGTGACTGTCCAGAGTCAGACACAGAGAGACGATAAGACCCAGTCTGTGAAGGCTGGATGAGTTTAAACATGAAAACAAACAAACATTTTAAAAGCTTGTTTACAAATAAAACTGTTTGTTCTTCAGTTGGACGTGAACAGTCCACAGCAGCAGAGAAACTTTAACTGACCTCTCCTTCAAATACATTGAACCCTGCAGCAAACTGACCGTATGTGAACAGAGAAACAGGGTTCATTACAAGCTCCTCTAATCGCATCATACTGTCTGATATTTACACAACACACAAATGTATTCAGCAACAGCTGGAGCCAAATTAAAACGCTCATTAAAAACTTAATGATTAATGTTCGGCCTCTCCATGTTGGATCCCTGGGTTCTTAGTTTCACTGCCTGTCAACACGGAGGAGCAACAGAAGAACCACGGCTCAAAAATACAAACACAACTGAAGTTGGTGATTGTGAATCCGCCGAATTGATCGGTGAATGTGAATGCATCAGAATCGGTTAACGTTTTCAGTCATGTCGGACCGGCTGTGTTATTTCACCGGTGAAAAACGTTAAATGTCCAGTTTTGTTGACGGAGTTTCGGTGGTGCGGTCGCTCCACACAAACACGGCACGTGAGGAGTCAACTAGCAACAAGTGACTGGAATAAACGATCAACCCGGAGCTGCTCAACTCACACCGAATAAAACTAGTCCGAGTTAACGGCAGCTAACCGTTAACCGTTACAGCCCCGGCTCTCACACCCACTCCCCAGACACAGAGCCGGGAGTCCAGGTTATCGCACGCCGGCTCCTCCAGCGGATCCGCCGGCCGCAGGAGACGCCAGTCCCCGGGTCTGGCAGGGCCTAGTCCGGGTACTTACCGGCAGCAGCTCCTTCAGAGAGCGGTTAACGGAGATGTCCTCGGCCTCCAGCTCTCCCTCCTCCACCTCCATCGGTTCGGCTTCGCGGGCATCTCTGTCCGACTCAGAGTCCGAGTCCGAGTCCGAGCGGTCCGAGCCGCTGTCTGATTTCACCGACACCCGTAAGCTGCGCACGGCCGCCATGGCGCTACCTGCGAACAACAGCTGCTGCTTTAACCCGGCAACGGTTCTCTGGCCTCCGCCTCTTCTTCTGCGCCGCTGCGGAGCTGTGAACCGGAGCATCAGCGCCCCCCAGCGGTGGAGGAGGAACTCACACCCTTCGGTTCAGGAAACGCCCTCCAGCCTAAACGACCATACGGGTCGCTTGTTCCTGCCCCTCATACGACCTTCAAGAGCGTAACAGCGACGGACGTACAGGAGCTTCAGCCTCTGCTCGGTTAGGTTTAGGAAAAAGATGGTGGTTAAAAAAATAAAAGAACTCAATGACTCACAGTGAGAGTTATACCATTATTATTATTAACTATGCTGTACTGTAAAAACACCATTTTACTGCTGTAGGTGTTTTTCCCCCAACTTTTTAACATTTGACTGCAACTATTGATTATTACCGTATGAACTGATAACCTGATTGCTGATCAGTCCATTCATCAATTGTTTGGTTTGTAAAAACAAAAAAAAAGTAGTGAGAAATGTCCTCACTCAGAGCTCAAACTGAAACCTTGTGAATCTTTATTACTTTTATTATTTGAATTTGTTAAAAATGAATTGAGATCATAAAAACTAATTTAAAAAGCTGTATTTGTATTTTTTACATGAAAAATTTACTAATTGTTTCTACTTGTATAAACTGTTGAGAAGATTCATTTGAAACAAAGTCTTTTATTTTTTCATCTTTTCATTTATTTCTAATGAAAAAACAAGAGTTTCTCTCAGTGAGAATAGAAAGTGTCATAACAAGAAGTTCAAATCTGTGTTTAAGTCCAGTAGCTGAGTAAATGTACTTCGTTACATTCCACCTCTGGCGCCTCCTGATGAATCATTCTTTGTGTTTTTCTGATCACTCTTCAGTTTTATGCAGCATGTCTGTCCCTCTGTTCAGCTCATATTTCAAATGAGGAAGTGACTTTCACTTTCTCTGCTGATCGTGGCGCAGCGTCTTTCCTCCATCTAAAGGTAATGTAAGCGACATGTGTCAGTGTTTTCCTGTTGAATGAGTCTTGCTCATGTTGTTAGTGGCGGCTGCTGTCAGCTGCTTCCACTGGAAACAGCAGAAATCTGCCGCTCGCTTCTTCAACTCACTCACAACTAACGGCTGCGTCTTTAACCCATATGTGGAGATGTGGAGTTGAAGCGGTGGAATCAGAGTAGAAGCAGAGTCAGTTGATGTCAGTAGTTGAACACTGAGTCGTTATTACTGTGTAGCTCCACTTACTGATGACTGAAGGCAGCTTTTCCCGCCTCAATCAGCCTGTGGAGGAGGCGGAGAGGAGCCGCTGCTCTCCCGCTGTCTGAGCCACTAAAGTCGGTGTGAGCTCGGCCGGACAGCCGCTGGAGAACAGCTCTGACTTTCTGTGTGATTAGATGGACTCTACAGGACTGATGTGGACTCAGTGTGGCAGTCAGAGGGGCTGAGGACCTTCACACTGTTGTTGTTCTTCCACAAATCATTCTGACACTAACCTGTCTCAGTCTCTGTACTTTACTCGAGGATTTTCATTTCCTGCTTCTACTAATGTGATAATAATGAGTCATTCTGCAGGAGACACTTTGGCGCCATCTAGTGGACTGACAGCATATTCAATCTTGGATGTGAATGGAGCAGCATGAATCAGAGTGAGGACAGAGAGGAGGGAGTCCCTCCCTCTAAAACCACTCTGTGTGGGGAACATGAGAGCCAGACCAAAGCTCAGAGGTGAGATGAGGATCTCAAACTGTCCATGACTCTTCTCCATGTCAGAGCTCAGCACTCACATCACTGCACCATCATTATTCACACTCACTGCTCTGTGTGTGTTGTGTTCAAGCCCAGAGCAGCAGCACTCACCACACTCTGCTGGACCTGGACCTGGACCTGGACCTGGACCCAGCTGTGTGTCCATGAAGAGCAACAAGTCAATGGATCGTCCTGTTGAACTCAGAAAGTCTGTTGATGGAAGGTGAGAATTTCAAACTGACAGAAAGACATTTCACAGTAAAAGTTAGTTTTTGTGTTTGAACATATTTTCCATCAGTTTTTATCCAACATGCAGATTCATCAGTTCTGTTTTAGTTTCAGGATCCAGCAGCAGAGACCAGACTCTCCTGAACCCAGCTGTCTGTCTTTAAAGAGCGATGACTCAAAGGGCTGGGACATTGACTTTAAAGGGCGACGTCCATCAGCTGATCAGATGTAAGCTGTAACTGACAGTGAGACTCAGGTTATTCTAGAAAAGAACTAGTTTGTACGACGTGTTGTTGGACCACGTCTGAAATCAAAGTGTTTCTATCTGTTGTGAACGTCCACACTGGAAGGTGGAGGTAAAACTCCGGCCGTCATAGAGAGGGGGGAGACGTGATGTGGTTTAAATATGGACATAACTCCTCCCATGTTCAGACAGTCTCTCCTGGAAGACATTCATAGTGTCCACCTCAGTCGTTGACATGAAAAGAGACAGAAACAGTTTGTGTGAAGAATGAAAAAAGAGCTGAGAGAGAAGTTGAAACCCCGCCTACTTTCTGACCTCCACACAGCTGACCAATCACTGAGGGAGGTGGGTGTTTCAGACGCTGTTCCACCATCTGACAAACACCTCTGATGGAGTAAACTGATCCCTTACAATGCTCCTGATTCATGTTTCAACTTTACTCAGTGAAACTTTACTGCTTCATTGTCATTGTTCATACTGGGAGCTGCCCAGTACAACCAGTCTGATACAAGCAGACACTGAGCAGCTCCACTGGAGCAGCTGGAGGTTGTAGGTGCCTTGCTTCAGGGCACTTCAGCAGTGTTGAGTGAGGGAGGGAGAGCTATATGGAGGGTTGGTGAGAGCTGTTGGGACTAAACCAAAGTGAGTGGTGAAGCCAAACACTGAGCTGAAAGCTACAAACAGCTGCAGACTGAGCTGTTGATTCTCAGTGGGATCAGCAGGACTAGTAAACCTTTACCACTACAGGGAGTCGTCTGATTCACTCTTCACATCCAAATATGACTTGATGGACCTTTAGCTTGTGTCTGTCTCTGTGTGGACAGACATAATGTGAGCTAATTCTTCATGATTCCTCCACAGAGTGGACCAGGAGAGCTCAGAGGTTCCCAGTGGTCAGTCTGCCCAGCAGCATCAAACACACCTGGACTCCATATTTATGGTCTGTACATGGACAACAACTACTTTTACATCTGTTGTGTTGACAATAATCTCCATGCTGCACTTTTTAGACCAGTGGATTGTCAGTGTGTCCAACATGGATCTGATGTTTGGCTCCATGATTTTAGTTTGATGGAGTCATTCATATAGTTTTCTGTTCCAGCTGCTGGAGGAGAACATCGTCACTTTTGTGAAGAAGGAGCTGAAGAAGATCCAGAAGGGTCTGAGTCCAGATTACCCAGAATGCTTAGAGAGTCAGAGGGAGGATGAGGAGGTGTTGGACGGTGAGGATGAAGAGCAGAGGAGCAGCAGAGAGGAGTTTCTGAAGATCACACTGAACTTCCTGAGGAGAATGAAGCAGGAGGAGCTGGCTGACTGTCTGCAGAGCAGTAAGAGGATTTCTCTACAGATTTAACATGATGGAGAAATGAGACGTTTACTGACGTCTCAACACATGGAGGGAAATATGTTCATATATGCATTCTTTAGGAGGATTAAACTGTCAGATATACTTTATAAATCACTTACTGATGTTGTTTCTTTGTTCATTCAGGACATGTTGCTGCAGTTTGTCGACGTAAACTTAAATCTAACCTGAAGAAGAAGTTCCAGTGTTTGTTTGAGGGGATCTCTAAAGCAGGAAACCCAACCCTTCTGAATCAGATCTACACAGAGCTCTACATCACAGAGGGAGGGACTGGAGAGGTCAATGATGAACACGAGGTCAGACAGATTGAAACAGCATCCAGGAAACCAGACAGACCAGAAACAACCATCAGACAAGAAGACATCTTTAAAGCCTCACCTGGAAGAGATGAACCAATCAGAACAGTGATGACAAAGGGAGTGGCTGGCATTGGGAAAACAGTCTTAACACAGAAGTTGACTCTGGACTGGGCTGAAGACAAAGACAACCAGGACATACACTTCACATTTCCATTCACTTTCAGAGAGCTGAATGTGCTGAAAGAGAAAAAGTTGAGCTTGGTGGAACTTGTTCATCACTTCTTTACTGAAACCAAAGAAGCAGGAATCTGCAGGTTTGAAGAGTTCCAGGTTGTGTTCATCTTTGACGGTCTGGATGAGTGTCGACTTCCTCTGGACTTCCACAACACTGAGATCCTGACTGATGTTACAGAGTCCACCTCAGTGGACGTGCTGCTGACAAACCTCATCAGGGGGAAACTGCTTCCCTCTGCTCGCCTCTGGATAACCACACGACCTGCAGCAGCCAATCAGATCCCTCCTGAGTGTGTTGACATGGTGACAGAGGTCAGAGGGTTCACTGACCCTCAGAAGGAGGACTACTTCAGGAAGAGGTTCAGAGATGAGGAGCAGGCCAGCAGGATCATCTCCCACATCAAGACCTCACGAAGCCTCCACATCATGTGCCACATCCCAGTCTTCTGCTGGATCACTGCTACAGTTCTGGAGGATGTGTTGAAAACCAGAGAGGGAGGAGAGCTGCCCAAGACCCTGACTGAGATGTACATCCACTTCCTGGTGGTTCAGTCCAAACTGAAGACCATCAAGTATGATGGAGGATCTGGGACAGATCCACACTGGAGTCCAGAGAGCAGGAAGATGATTGAGTCTCTGGGAAAACTGGCTTTTGAGCAGCTGCAGAAAGGAAACCTGATCTTCTATGAATCAGACCTGACAGAGTGTGGCATCGATATCACAGCAGCCTCAGTGTACTCAGGAGTGTTCACACAGATCTTTAAAGAGGAGAGAGGACTGTACCAGGACAAGGTGTTCTGCTTCGTCCATCTGAGTGTTCAGGAGTTTCTGGCTGCTCTTCATGTCCATCTGACCTTCATCAAGTCTGGAGTCAATCTGCTGTCAGAAGAACAAACAACCTCCCTGTGGTCTAAACTGTTTAGAAACAAATCAACACTTTTCTACCAGAGTGCTGTGGACAAGGCCTTACAGAGTCCAAATGGACACCTGGACCTGTTCCTCCGCTTCCTCCTGGGTCTTTCACTACAGACCAATCAGACTCTCCTACGAGGTCTGCTGACACAGACAGGAAGTGGCTCAGGGACCAGTCAGGAAACAGTCCAGTACATCAAGAAGAAGATTGAAGAGACTCCCTCTGCAGAGAAAAGCATCAACCTGTTCCACTGTCTGAATGAACTGAATGATCGTTCTCTAGTGGAGGAGATCCAACAGTCCCTGAGTTCAGGACGTCTCTCCACAGATAAACTGTCTCCTGCTCAATGGTCAGCTCTGGTCTTCATCTTACTGTCATCAGAAAAAGATCTGGACGTGTTTGACCTGAAGAAATACTCTGCTTCAGAGGAGGCTCTTCTGAGGCTGCTGCCAGTGGTCAAAGCCTCTAACAAAGCTCTGTAAGTACAAACAGAACATGTAGAGTTAGATTTATTATCAGAATTTAAAGACACTGCTGTCTTTTCAACAGGAGAGAAATTCATTTCCTTTCTTCTTTAATTCCTTATCATCATCTCTTCAGACTGAGTGACTGTAACCTCTCAGAGAGAAGCTGTGAAGCTCTGTCATCAGTTCTCAGCTCCCAGTCCTCTAGTCTGAGAGATCTGGACCTGAGTAACAACAACCTGCAGGATTCAGGAGTGAAGATGTTGTCTGTTGGACTGGAGAGTCCACACTGTTCACTGGAGACTCTCAGGTCAGGATGTTTACAGTATATTTCTAAATTTGTCTCAGTATATTTTATCTTTGCCTTGTTACCATGTTGCCTTTACCTCTTGCAGCCTGTCAGGCTGTCTGATCTCAGAGGAAGGCTGTTCTTCTCTGGTCTCAGCTCTGAGATCCAACCCCTCCCATCTGAGAGAGCTGGACCTGAGCTACAATCATCCAGGAGACTCAGGAGTGAAGCTGCTGTCTGCTGGACTGGAGGATCCAGACTGGAGACTGGACACTCTCAGGTATGGAGAGGCCTGCTGCAGCCACAGACAATGTCTGATAGAGGATGAAGAGCTGGAAACATTTTCTCTGTCACAGCTGATGACAGATCTCTACACAAGAGCTTTGACTTCAACAACAACAGAGGAGTTTTCTCCTCATTATGACTTCAGTCTCTCATTATGACTCACTGTGTCATATTGAGGAGAAAAGATGTCACAGTGATGAAATCAGCTGTTGTCAGCTGTATTCTGTGACCTGAGCAGGAGTTTCAGCTTTATTACCACTACAGATGTTTTTAATCAGACTTTATTTCCTGCTGTATCAGCACAAAGCAGCTTGGAATCATTTCAGCTGCAGCTAGTTTAACTGCTCCTGAACCAGTGACTGAGTGATTTCACCACAACAATCCTAAAGACTTTAGAGACCTGAGGCCTGAACTATGAAGAGAGTTGAACCTCCTCTGGTTTAACTAAGGTTATCAAGGAAAGTCAGGGTTGACAAACCTGTACATATAGAGCAGGTCTAGACCGCCCTCTTTATCTTATAAAATTTACAGAGAAAAACCCAACAGATCCACCATGAGCAGCACTAGGCGACTGTGGCAGAAACCTCGAGCAGAACCGAGTCAGGGTGGGCGGCCATCTGCCTCGACCAGTTGGGTTTAGACAGAGAGAGAGAAAGACAACACTGCAGATACACAGACTAAGTCAAAATTTAAATAACAATAATAATAATAATAATAATAATAATAATAATAATAATAGTAATAGTAATAATAATAATAATAATAATAATTATTATTATTACAGCTAAAGGAATAATAATGGCAAACAGTGAAACATTAATAGCACTAACTCTATCAATAACACTAATAAATGTTTAATTATTGTTGCATCATGGGTTGAGCTGCATCATGGGAGCAGCAGGAGACTCTCCAGCTCTGGAGGCAGAACCCTGCAGTGAGAGACAGTAGAAGAGAGAGAGAGAGAGAAGCACAGCCTGGGCAGTAATGTGCTTGAGGGAAGAAACACACAGTTAAAGTGATGCAGTGATATTAAGACAGTTAATAATAATCTCGTCGGCAGGACATCATGGACAACATTTAATTATTAATCTTAACTGATGCATTGAGACTGACCCAACCCGCTGAGGGAAAAATGGTATCCTGAAATAGGAACCAGAATAATGTGCTAGTTAAAAGTTAAGGCAAAAAGATGAGTTTTTAGTTTGGATTTAAAGGCCTCAACTGAGTCAGCCTGTCTAATATCAGTAGGGAGGTTGTTCCAGAGGAAGGGGGCCCGATAGGAGAAGGTCCTGCAGCCTGCTGACTTCTTTTTGACTCTGGGGACAGACAGCAGCCCTGCACTCTGAGAACGCAGAGCACGGGAGGGAATATAAGGGTTAAGAAGTTCAGACAGGTATGAGGGGGCTAACCCATTTAGAATTTTATAAGTCATTAGGAATTTTAAGAAGCAGGAAGTTTCGGGACATCCAGCATTTAACAGAAGACAAGCAGATCTCTAGTTCCCTAATCTGAGAGGCATTGTCAGCCTTTATAGGCACATACAGCTGACAGCTAGGAGCCTGCTGCTTTTCAGTGAGTTTAGCTACAGTGTCAGAAAGAAATCTAGGATTATGTTTATTGCTATTGATTAAATTTGAAAAATATGCTGCTCTGGCAGTAGACAGTGCACGCTTATATTCCAGAACACCCTGGTGCCACTGGAGATACAGAGCTTCTGATTTGGATTTGCGCCATTTGCGCTCTAATTTCCGACAGGCCTGCTTCAGAGCACGTGTGTCGTCTGTGAACCAGGGAGTGGACCTCTTTGGCTGTTTAATTTTAGTGGTGAGAGGTGCAACTGAATCAAGGAGACTAGACAAGGTTGTATTTAAATCCCTGGTACAGTTTTCAACAGAACCAATTGCTGTCGTAAAAGGGGCCAGGACCTCTGGTAGTTGCTCACTAAGAACAGTTAAAGTTGCGGGACCTATGTGTCTGGTGGAAGATATATTAGAGACAATTTTAGGGGGACAGACTAGAGTTGCATCAAATTTGATAAGAAAATGATCAGAGATAACCGATGTGACAGGAGAGATGGTCAGATTAGACACCTCTATCCCACAGGAGAGAATCAGGTCTAGAGTGTTACCACCACAGTGAGTAGGTTCATGTACAGACTGTGTGAACCCGAAAGTATCAATAAGTGCCAAAAAAGCTATATTTAAAGGATCAGAGGCCTTATTTAGGTGAATGTTAAAGTCATCCATAATTAGGATATCATCACTATATGTGACAAGACAGGAGTGGTGTTTTGTACATGGTGGTTTAGAAACTTAGGAAACTTGTGAATAGTACTGCGGGGAATGGAGACAGTCTCAATGCAGTAGATCAGGCTATCAGTCTGAGCATCTAAAGTCTGCAAATTATCCTGGTTAGATTCATCATCTAAGCTAGTGGACTCCAAAACCGCACCACCTAAAGACCTAGCAGGTTCTCTACTCACCTGCGACCTGCCGATCACTAGTGTCTTACTGTCAAACCCGACGTAAACACCTGTCTATATTCCTAGATAAAATAGCAGCGCCTGCTCCAGTAGGATGCAGACCATCTGCCTTCAGCAGGTCAGGACGGCCCCAGAAAGAAGGCCAGTTATCCACAAAACTATATCCCTGCTCACTACAGTGACGAGCCAGCCAGCGGTTCAGAGACGTTAATCTACTGTACACCTCATCATTACCCCGCATGGGTAAAAGACCAGAGACAACTAATCGATGCCGACACATCTTTCTGGCAAACTCAAACGTCCTAGCTAAACTAGCTTTGGTGACCTCAGACTGCTTCATTCTAATGTTATTGGTGCCGACATGAATGACAATGTTGCTATAACTAGGTGTGGAGTGTGCCTGAGCCCCCTGTTTCTCCCTGTGTGAACTCCACTCACTGCTGACGAGGCTAAGCTAGCATTAGCCTGTGGCTAACGCTATCTGGAGGTAATGCTAGGAGGAAGGAGCTGCTCTAGTTGACGGACACGTCTCTCTAGCAGAGACACCCTGTCTTCAAGAGCAGAACAGCTAACACAAGCCATGGTAGTAGTTACTTTAAGCTAGGTTAGCTGTAGGAGTGAGAAGGTGAGGCTACAATTTAAATTAGGCTAATGAGGCTACAAACGGCTAAGCTAAACTAAACTAATAACAAACAGGCTAAAGTCAGAGGAAATATCAATACACAGGTAGAGATCAAAAAATAAAAGAGAACAGTTGAAAGCAGCAGCAGATGATGTGGAACAGAAGACTATAGGAGAGAAAGTGAAGAGAGCAGCGAGAGTCGGTCTCTCAGAATCACGGTGAACGGTTCAGGTACCGTCACAGCGTCATCTGTGTTAAACGGTACGACGGTGGTTCAGATGTGGTTGAGTCGGTGTTAATCAGAGTTAGTGCGTGTTCATTAAAGGGGCGTGCACCGTATCTCTCAGATGAAGAGCGCACGTTAATTCAGTGGGTTTAGAGGAATTTAAAGAGACTCTAACGACACAATGTAAAACCACCAGTATCACAGAGTTAACCTCCAACACAAACTGCCCGAAGCAGTTTAGAGACGCAGCGTAAATCACCATGGCAACAGAGCTCAGGTAAAACCTGTCCACCTTTGTCAGTACAGGTGAATCAGGAAGTTCCACCTGAAGTTCCTCTGATCAGACAGTTCCCTCACTTCGTAGTTCAGGCCTCTGTTCAGTGTCCACACACTGATAATAACAGAGCAACAATAATAATCCAAATATCTGAGATGATGAAGTCTTTCCTCCATGTCTCCTCCCTGCTCTGACTCCAGCTCCTTTGTTTCTGTGCTGAATGTACATCCATACATACAAGCCTCCATCTGAACAGAACCATCAAACAGTCTGTGTATGAGAGCCATGTAATGTCCATGTTGTCCTGCTGAAAGAGAATGTGCTGGTCTGACCCCCCTCCTCCTTTCAGGGTGGAGCCTGGTGGAGTCCGATGGTTGACACCAGGTCCATGGAGGTGTAAGTGTGTTTTTCATTTGATTGATGAAAACAAAGCAGCTTCAAACTGTCAATCAATGATCAGATGATCGATCAATAACTGCAGCTGTGTCTTGTTCTCTCCATCAGATTCCTGTCAACTCACAATCGACACAAACACAGTGAACAGATTCCTCAAACTGTCTGACAACAACAGGAAGGTGACACATGTGAAGGAGGATCAGTCATATCCTCATCATCCAGACAGATTTGATCAGAGTCCTCAGCTGCTGTGTAGAACTGGTCTGACTGGTCGCTGTTACTGGGAGGTCGAGTGGAGAGGAGTGGTTTATATCTCAGTGAGTTACAGAGGAATCAGAAGGAAAGGAGTCAGAGACTGTTGGTTTGGATGGAACGATCAGTCCTGGAGTCTGGACTGTTCTGATGATGGTCGTTACTCTGTCTGGCACAATAACATAAAGACACCTATCTCCTCCTCCTCCTCCTCCTCCTCCTCCTCCTCTGTCTCTAACAGAGTAGCAGTGTATGTGGACTGTCCTGCTGGCTCTCTGTCCTTCTACAGAGTCTCCTCTGACTCTCTGATCCACCTCCACACCTTCAACACCACATTCACTCAACCTCTGTATCCTGGGTTTACAGTCTGGTCTGGTTCCTCAGTGTCTCTGTGTTGAGTGTAGCAGAGAGAGTCTCCTCCTGTTAGAGATCAGTCCAGTCCAGGATCACAGCAGCTGTTTGGTCATGAACCACTTCCTCTGTATAGTGACGGTTCGATGCTTCTTTCAGCAACAATAACTCATGTAACTCATGACTCACAAGATGGCCGACTGGATCAAAGACTCACATGTGACGTCAACAACTCTTGAGATGTTAACAACCCCAGTGTAAACCCCTGGTCTCCCCACCAGTCAGTTAGAACTGAAGAATCTTTCAGATGAGAGGTGGAACGTCTTCAAGAACCTCGAGAACATCCAGTCATATAGAACTGAGAACGTGACACTTACTATTCATGAAATGAAAGATGATGAGATTGACAGGTGCAGCATCAGAAGTAATGTGGATGCTGTAGCTGAGCCTGAAGGCAAAGCTCTCAATGTATAATCTATGTTCCAACCCTCACCTGTGGTCATGAGCTTTAGGTAGTGACCAAAAGAATTAGATCGCAGAGACAAGTGGAAATAAGTTTCCTCCACAGACCCAGAACTCACTGGAGAGATTAAATCCCATCTGACCTGGGACCTCAGGATCCCTCAGGAGGAGCTGGAAAATGTTGCTGGGGAGAGGGAAGTCTGGAATAGTTTGTTTAGCCTGCTGCCACTGTGACCTGACCCCAGATAAGATGGACGGATGGGTTTAGGCAAAACCTAAGAAATTATCTTCATTTTTCGTTTGTTGTCGTGAAATTCTGAGTTTTCTCATTGAAAATGTTTCCAGTGTTTGTTTAAAGAACTCACACACCACAGAAGTCAGTGAAACTCATCCTGCAGAAACTTTATAACATCAGATTTTCATCATGAAATATAAACACACACAGACATCTTTGTTTTAATGCTACATCTTCCCTCTCACCGTCCCCTTTCAAAATAAAACAGTTATTATCTCTGTTCTGCAAAAACTCTAAAGACACAGAAAAAAGAGATTTACACCTGAAATCAGAGCCAGAAGAGGAGGAACAGTTTGTGCTTTCAGTGCAGTAAAGACAGAGTTCAGTTAGTATTCAGTCAGTGCCCTGGTTCAGTCTGTTCACGTGTATATATACTGTATATATGTAGAACATCCACAGAGGAAGATCCACACAGCTTTGTGTTATTTTACTGCTTCATGTCCTGTTCAGCAGTTTCTGTGGGTTTCTGCATCAAACCACCGTTAAAGCAGAACTCTGGTGTTTGGCTGATCTGGGAGGATTTTAACGGATCAGGATCAGTCAGTGACTCGTCTGTTGTGGGTTTGAGTGTCTGAGGATCACTTCACGTCGAATCCGTTCTCCAGTTCAACTTTAATTCATCTCAGATCGATCATTTCATTCCAACATGTCAGATACAGATTTAATGATCAGGTCGATATAAGTCTCTGATCAGACTCTGTATCAGCAGATAATCAATACTGAAAGACTCAGATCACCTTTTTATCCTCAGAGAGTGTTTGTGTGTTTTCAGATTACAGTCCTCCTCCTCCTCCTCCTCCTCCTCCTCCTCCTCCTCCTCCTGGAGGCTGATGTCTGTCTGAACCTCCTTCTTGTTCTTCTTTTGAAACTGCAGAGAAAATAAAGAGATTAAAAACTCAATCAAAGCTCAAACTCCAACAAACAGCAGAAGCTTCTTCTTCAGATTCACATGTTGTCATTGAACTGTCACCTGGTCTGAACCAGTTTCACCTCAGGACGTCAGAGTAGAGAAGGTCACCGTCACATTTATGATCAACAGACTCAGGAAATCTCATTAAAGTCAGGTCAGAATTTGGAGTAAAGACTTTTGACTGCGTCCTTCTGTCTCTTCAGGCGTCACAGAGTCATGATGTTTCAGAGTGAAATAAAGAGCATTCATCAGTCAGCTCATACAAACACCAACATGACAGTGTACGTACCTCCCACTGCTGTCCTCACAGTCTAATGTCCCTGCTGAGCACAGAGACAAGTGTTAGAGTCAGAAAACATCACAGCTGTTCATCAGTCTCTCTGAGAAGCTCACAGCTCTTTAAAGCAGCTCCTGTGTCGGCTCGGCCTCTTCCTGTCTCTGACTCTGTCCATCGTCTGTGTCCAGTTAACGTCCAGTAAAATGGACAGAGGATGTAAAAACTGATCTTTCTAATGTATTCAGTGGAGCTGTAACACAGAGACACACAGCCCAGAGGAGGTGGTGTCCATCCTGCTGACAACACAAACACAAACAGACTTACTGCAGCAGAGTGGCTCAGCTTGTCAAAACGAAACTTGAGGTTGGATCTGGGAGAGTTTTTATTTTTCAGCTCTGAAAGTGAACAGAACAGAAAAACATGTGAGTGTTGGACGAAGAGCTTTGACTGTGGAGTGAAACCTGCAGGAGTCCGACTGTGTTACACTGAATATCTGGACGTTATACTGAACCTGTGGGGCTGCGACAGACCAGGAGCGGACTTGAACTTTGACCCTCCACCGCTGCAGCCTGAGCCAGCTGAAGACAGAGAGAGAGAGAGGGCAGAGGACTGACTTTACCAACTGTCAGTGTGAAATGGATTCACCTCAGCGGCAGAGAGAATAGAGGCTTTTCTCTCTGAGTTCCCCAGTTAATGCTAATTCAAAACTTCCTCCATGTTCAGCGCTGACGGACTCAGATTTTTATTAAGTGTCTGTTGTGAATGAACTCTCTAGATTTTAATGAGAACATCAACACCACCCTCAGGACAAACTGTAACTGTGTGGTCTCACCAGGTGTGTGTCGTCAGCAGGGATGCTGAAGCTGCAGGTGCTGGATGTTGATCTGGAAATCTTACTGCTCTCCTTCCTCATGTGAATCCTGCAGATTAGATCAGCAACATCATCTTTCTGAATGTTTGAATATTTCTATTTTTTGTTAGTTTTTTGTTTGTGCATCGTGAGGGAGGCTGGGGACATGGAGTCTAAGTGGACCATGTCCAAAACCTCCATTGCAGATGCAGCAGGCCTGGAGCTGGGGTCAGAAGGTTGTTGGGGCCTGTTAAGGTGGAAACCTGAGAAGGTCTCCTCGGGTTGAAGATGGGCTTTTCAGGACTGGTTGGTCCAGGTGTCTCCTGAAGAAGTGGACAGGTACTAAGAAGGCAGAAGGGCTGTAAGGAGGTTCTGGTAAACCACTCAACGACTCAGGCCAGCAAAGAGAACCACTGACCAGGACTGGGGAAGGAAGTGGTAGTAGGAGCACTTTGAGGAACTCCTGAACCCAACCAATACGTCCTGCGGGAAGGCAGAGTCTGAAGACTCAAAGGAAGCCCAGCGGCACCAGGTGTCCACAGAGCAACCTGCCCAGTTCCACGCTCACCTGTCCCGTTGTCCTGCCTCTGGAGAGCTGGGATTGGACGGCAGCTCTGACTTCACCTCCAGTGTCGGCTGGCAGCTGTCGAAGCTCCTCTGCTCACTGAGGAGACTAATGGATTCACAGAATAAAGAGAAACGTGTTCAACAGTCACATGTAAAGTGTCAGTGTTGGAGTTCTGACCATGAGCAGCAGCAACAACACAAACACATCTGAACTCAAAGACAAAGTTACCTTCTCTGGTTGTGTTTCTCTGTTTGGCTGTCGACGCTCAGCAGACGAGGGAAAAGTCCTGATCTCCTCTTCACAGGAGATTTCACGATGCACTGACGTCAGACACACAACACACCAGCTGTTAACACACACTGACAACTGCCACCATCACAGTCATGAGGAGGAGCCATGTGATCAGACTATGACAACTTTGACCTCTGCTGACCTCGGCACTGATGTGTGCCAGACCCCCCCCACTCAGACTGGTGGGCAGACCCGCCCCGCCTCGCGACATGGTCTCCATGGAGACGCTGCGTCCTCTCATCGCCCTCTGAGATGGATGAAAAGGTAGAAGTATTAGTAAAAGTCAGAAACTGGAGTTTTCTCTGCTTTACGTTTCATTTAGGAAAAGAAGAAAAAAAACAAACACACACCTTGATGGACTCCAGGAGTCCTCCGTGGGCGTGTCCGTTCTCAGCTCGACCCTCCTCCTCTAGACCTGATGTCAATCCCAGCATGCTCTGGGAGCGTCTCTGCAGTTCATCATGGAGGCTGTCCAGCAGGGCGGCCCGGGTCCGCTCCTGAACAAATACACATTCATTTTGAGAATGATTTATTTGGTAGTTTACAACACTGTAGCTGTGAGTCCTTAGAAAATGATGGGGGATCTAAATCTGAGCCCTGTGGAACACCACCAGAGGAACTGCAGTCTAAGGGCATTTTAGCAATTTCCCTTCACATTTACTAAGAAACAGAGCAGCAGGTAGTTAATGATCAGGATTTCAGTTCAGAGGAAACAAACAGAGACAGAGCAGATGTAGTGACAGTTCAGATCCTTCAGGTGTTTTTACCTCCAGTCGGGCGAAGCGGTCGCTCTTGTAGCAGGCCAGCTCTGCGTTGATGAGCTTAGTGAGAAGAAACTCTCTGAACTCTGGACCCTGAAAATGAAAACCAGCAAACTTAAACTAAGATAAAGAGATAAATAAACAAAAAACCTCCAAAACACCAACAGAGCTCTGTGCCCACCTTCTTAAAGACGGCTGGATTTGGGAGGGGCGGGCCAAACTGAGGCACGTCTTCTCGTGCGGTGACGGACACCTGTCAATCACAGCAGTTTCTACTGTCAAAACATCACAGGTTTTCTCAGTATGTCAGTGAAACATTAGCATTAAAGGTAACGTTGTGTTTGTTGGACATTTAAACACCCCTGTGTTTAACGGTCAGAGGAAACTGGCAGATACATGAACATGACATGAGGACAGTTGTAAAAGTTGTTCTCAGCTGTACCTTGTAGGTGGTGCTGTCAGAGCAGGGCTCCTCCACCTGCACTAGGATGAAGGCGTGGAGGAAGTTGGATGCGATCATGTCGGGGACAAAGGGCGTGGCCTCTTCTTGAAACACCACCGCCACGATGTCATTTCCTATGTGACGTTTCCTCTGAAGCTGAGGAGGAAGAGTTTCCTGAGTCCTGCTCTCACTGTTTAACGTTACTGTTTTATGTAATGTTCAATCCTGTCTTCATCACGTCAAGACACATCCCATTAACATCAGTCATGTCCTCTCACCTCAGCTTATGTCATGTGTGTCACGTCACCTGATCACGTCACGTCTCCTCGTGCTGTGTTATGTTCTGATCTTCGATGTCTTATCAGTTCTGTATGTCACATCGTGTGTTATGGTCCAAACCAGACCACGTCAGGCCCTGATGCTGCTCTTCATGCTGTGTCATGTTGAATCTGACTGTGTCGTCATGTTGTGTTGTACTGACTCATGTTCACCTGCTGAGCATCTCCCTCGGTGAAAGGCAGTTTGGTGGAGACGTGGAACATGATCTCCTGCTGCCTGTGGACGGTGTAGACGGACTGAGACCCCGTCTGACCGTGGGACACATCCAGACCCCCCCGAAACCTGCACACGGGGGACAGACCAGTTAGCAGAAATCCTGCTGTGGATCAGGTTCAGTTCCCACAAAGCAACTTTCAGTCCAAACCATGAACTTCAGACTCGGAGTGGACACCATCTGCCACGACTTAACAGGATAAAGTAAAAGTTGGCTGCATTCCTGATTTATTTTAGTTTCTACTCTGCAGATTGTTGGTTTTGTGTCTGAATCATTCTTTGTTTATAAGAAGAGTTTTCAGCTGAAGGAACAGCAGCTATAAGATCTCCTTCTCTGAAGCTTTACTGTATGAAATCATAATGAAACTGAGGCGTTGAATCATTGAGATTCATTTTATTTAAACAGCTGCACATGAAGTCGACTGAGCTCAAAACAACTTTTTGTCTTTTACTGTGAGACTTTCAGTGGTGGAAGAAGTAATCAGATACTTTACTGAAGTAAAAGTACCACACAGTAACACAGACAAACAGATGGGGGCAGTGATGTTCAGCTATAAAACTGGTTGTTGGACTGGTTGTTCTGATTAAAACCATGAAGCTCTGACAGTGCCGTCCTGTTGTGTGTCTCACCCTTTAAAGTCCTGCAGCTCCACCGTGTCTCCCAGCAGCTGCAGGAACTCCGTGAAGGCCGGCGTCTCCTCGTTGTTCCTGAACAGCTCCTCCTCAGACACCTGACGGACAGGTTCAGGCTCATGTCACACAGTTCTCCTTTATCTCATTAGTTACATCGTTCAGAACAGAGGAGGTGCAGAGTCAGACTGTACCTGTCCAAACCTCTGGTAAATGACTCCGAACTTGAAGGTGTTGTTGACCTCGTGCTCGTCGTAGTTGACGATCAGCTGAGACGCCTGCAGACAGAAGGACAGAGCGCTCTGATCAAATCAGTCCAACCTGACCTCTGCTGTCATTCAGAGGGAAGACGTGAGGTTTCCTCACCTTCGGGTAGAGGACGGGACTGAACCGCAGACCTGCTGCTTCGTCACACAGCAGCTGCAGAAGGAACAACACACACTCATGAACACACCAACAACATGAAGCCTCTCCTTCCTTCAGTCCAGACAGACCGAGTGTGTTCGTACCTTGGCCAGCTCTGGTACGCTGGGGATGTCCGGCAGCTCCGTCAGCGACAGTCTGTGATAGACGCTCTTCACCCGAGACCTGCGGGGACACAGGAGACAAACCTCACTGCAGAGACCTGGACCTGAACCTGAACCCTGCTGGTCACATGTCAGAGAGTCTGAACCCCAAACAGGAGGCTCTTCATGGTCAGAGGAGGAGACGTTCAGGTCTGTGAGTGATCAGCCTTCACACAGTCATCTGCCCGATGTGGATTCATCCAACACCTGCTCCGTTCACCTGAGCCACCTTCTGTTCCTCACTAACTACAGGTTAAAAAATCAGGACCTGTGTGGCCTGGGTCGGCCTCTCCAAAGCTCCTCATAGCTGCCGGACTGACTGCAGGATCACGGCCTGCTGCAGCCCGGATCTACTAATGAGGGTTTGGTGGTCAAACAGCGACACGTCGTCAGAGTCTGCCATCATCCTCTCAGTGAATCACTTCATTTAGTTCTGGCTGTAAAAGCAGCAAAGAAGCAGCAAAAACCACAAAACAAACAAAGACAAACTTGAAGAACTTGTGGTGATAGAGCTCGTCCTGTCTGACTTTATGAATCCTCTCCGTCAGTGAGTCGGCTGGAGCAGGTGGAAACACGTGAGACAATATTCTGTTTCGTTTATTTATTCCCCTGGTCACAGGTGTGTGTTGTGTACCTGACGATAACATGGAGGTGCTCCTGCTCCTTCTCCTCCTCGTGCCTCACAGACAGCAGCAGGTTTCCCACACTGCTGGCTGAACACGAGAAGTTGAGATGCTCCTGACAGACAGAGAGACAGACAGAGAGACAGACAGACAGACAGACAGAGAGACAGACAGACAGACAGACAGACAGAGAGACAGACAGAGAGACAGAGAGACAGAGTCAGCTCGTCCTGACACTCATTAACACCACAGACCATCGTCTCTCAGAAATCATGTGTCTGTGCAGCTGAACTGGAAGCGTCCGTCTGCTGGAGGCAGATGGTCGCCCACCATGAGCCCGGTTCTGTTCGAGGTTTCTACCTGTTCAAAGGAGGTTTTTACTCGTCACTGTGGCCAAGTGCTGCTCATGGGGGAATGTTAGGTCTCTGTAAATAACATTACAAAGAGTCCAGTCCAGATCTGAGACTTTGCTGCTACATGCTATTTCACAAGGACATGTTGTTGATTTATGTGGTGAATGCATCAGTGAACATCACTGCCTCCATCTGTTAGTGTGTCTGTGTTACTGTGTGGTACTTTTACTTCAGTAAAGTATCTGATTACTTCTTCCACCACTGAAAGTCACACAGTAACACAGACACACTAACAGATGGAGGCAGTGGTATTCCAGCAGCTCCTGGTGTTGATGTGCTGTATGGTGGTGTTGGTGGTGGTCTGGTTCTCTGTCCTCCTCACCCTCCTCCTGCTCATTAACAGAGCTTCACTCGTTCAGAAGATGAAACCAGAGATGATGTTTCTTATAAAACGAATCAGCTGCTGTTACAGTTCAGGTTTACAGACACATCTACACTCCCCACAGCTCACCCTGCCCAGGAAGTGCTTCCTGTACGCCCGCGCAGCCTCGTTGATCTCCTCCAGACGGTACCCATAATCCCCTGCAGGTGTGTCCTCCTCCTCTATTCCTTCCAAACCTCCCCCCTCCTCCCCCCGGCTCTCCAGAGAGGTGGGAGGAGGAGGAGGAGGAGGAGGAGGAGAAGCCTCTGGATCCTCGATCCAGTAACCTCCGAACTCAGGCAGGATGACCTGAGGGTACGGCCCCCCCCTCTCCAACACCTGCAACACACACACACACACACACACACACAGGTGGTTGCAGCTGATAGCTCCATAAGCTCTGGGTTTTCCAGGGTGCTGATGCTGAGTCTCACCTCCTCGATCCTCGGGTAAGGAATGTAGTCGTCCTGAAACACAAAGACAGTAGTTACACACAATACATGAACACACACACACACACACACACACACACACACACACACACAGGTGAATAAAGAGATGATGAGGAACACACTGCATGAGTTTTATTGTTGATGCGACACACACATTTAAACATATGAACACTGTCACTTCAACCTGTCGTCATCAGTCAATTGATGACATTAGAGAACTGATGTGTGGTGTTTTGATGGACATGAACAGATGAATGAATGAGGCAGTGGAGGATGGATGGATGTGAGGACAGACGGACAGACGTGCCTTCTGTCTCTGGGGGATCGTCTTCATCTCTGCAGCCTCTGGTACCTGCTGCATCAGCGTCAGGGAGAGAGGACAGAGTTAAGACCGGCTCCGAGCTCCGAGTCTGCTGGTCAGCTTTAAAACAGGTTTTAAACTCAGTGAAGGTTCAGTCAGGAGGAAACAGAGAATCAGTTGGGGACTGTTTTCAGCGGCGGATTAATCCACCTGTTTGTGGCAGCAGGACGGTGTGTGTGGACACGTCACTGCAGCAGTGATGGTTTCTGGAGACAGTGTCAGGAGGTGGAGCAGCAAAGAGACGAGCGACGACTACAGGTGACGCAGCCATGTTGTTTTTAGAGGTTCAACAGCAACAGCAGCTGTTCACTGATATTATTTCATATCAGAATGTTTTACATTTCATTTATCACAGAGAATAAACAGAGTAAATACAGAAACACCCTCTGTACCTTTAAGAGTCGGCTTCAAACTTTCCTCTTTGATAAAGCTTATAGTTAGGGTTGGCTCAGGCTTGAACCATCCCTTAGTTATGCTGCTATAGGCCTAGACTGCTGGGAGATCTCCCATGATGCACTGAGCTTCTCTCTTTCTCTCTCTCTCTCTCTCTCTCTCTCTCTCTCTCTCTCCATCAGTATGGATTCATATCCCATGTTACATGTTACTAACTCAGTATCTCCTCTTTCCTGTAGTATTGTGCTCTCCCGTCTCTCTCTCCTCTTCTGTCTCTTTCTGCAGGTATTTCTGCTTTCTTTTAAAGCTGTTGACATATATTACGTGTAAATGGATTAAAATGTACTTTAAAACATGAGATGTTCGTTTCTTAAAACATCATCTCTATGTTTTTCTGGGAAAATCGATCCAGTCTGGTCAAACATGGAGGTGACCAACGTCGGAAACGAATGCAGCTCTACAGCACAGAGGAATCAGACTGATACAAACACTGTTCTTGTTAGAAGCAGACATTTATCTGCAGGAGGAGAAAATATCAGCAGAGTTAAACAAAGCTGCAGAGCACTGACTTTCTCTACAATTATCAGTAAGCGTCAGTGAATAAACAGCGAGGAAATCGATCAATCTGAGTCTGAGAGGAAGGAAAAATAAACTGCAGCAACATCATGAATCAGCAACGAGCTCAGATCAACCAATTAAACAACACAATAAACAACTGAAGATGATCGAACTGACTGAAATATAAACTCTGAGTTCACACACACTGATGATGTTTGGATCCATATTGTTATTTCCACTCAGTGAACACATTGTTATTGGCGTCGTGTTTCACCAGCATCAGTCCAAACCTCGTTTTCATCAGCCTGAAGCGAAATGAAAACTGGATGAATTCAGCTTCTGTTGTTTGTCGGAGGAGGAGAAACTTCACAGACCATTAAAAAAAACTGTTCACACATATAAAGTGTTAAAGGTAGAAAACACACACACACACACACACACAGCAGCAAACTGTGATGAGTTTCAGTAAATAACAGATGAGCTTCTTACCTCCATCTTGTCCATCAGGTCAAAGAAATGAGCCGACTGCAGACAGAGACAGGTGTGTGTTAGTGTTGTATGTATCTTTCTGAGGTGAAGTTACAGGTGTATACAGGTGATCTAAAAACAGGTGGTTAGTCATTGTAGTTTGAACACTGATCAACACAAACAAACACTCGTTTATTCAACTTTCCCAGGACGTCATCTCCTCTGATCTCCATCACAAACAAACCTGCCTGAGAATCCTCCTGCTTTCAAACCACTGATTCACCAGGTATTGATCCAAGTCACATCCCAAATATATTACAGGGTTTATACTGGTATTTGGTAATATTAGATGTGTGTGTGTGTGTGTTACCTTCATGGTGGGGGGTGCGGTACGTGGTGGGGAGGGGGGGCAGTCCACCACAGGAACATTGGAGATGGTCAGGAGCTCCTGTTTGCTGAGAGAACCAGATCAGAGATCAGACTGAGAGCTCTTTACATTACTGACTGTATACTTAACACTGAACTATATTTATACACTAAAGGCTCTGAACTGGACCTGCCATCAAGCATGTAGCACCTTATCTGTTACCAAACAGAGGAGGTTGTTGAGGTTGTTTAATTCTGTATTTATTGCATTACTTGTTTTGTTTTGTTAAGATGTGCGTGCATCTGCTACATATGTTTTCTACTCACCAGACCTGACTCTGTCAACTATTTAAAGCACTTATGCTGTAGCCTCGTACCAATACCTCAGAGTACAAACCTAACCTTCCTCAGGACCCTAACAAGTCTGTGACGGCATGAAACATAATCCTTTTCTTATGTAATGACTTTAAGTATCAGTTTCACCTTTATCACACGACATAATAAAACACAACACGCCTCCCGTCCTTTCAGTCCGTGTCCTGATTTATCTGAGAGCCACAAATCATGGTTATATTTGTCACAGAGGAGCGATGAGTCTGTCTCTAAAGATAGAGCTCCAATCTGTCAGGAGCCTCCACACACTTCATACTGAACACACACAAACACACACAGCCATCAACTGTGCCGACCAGCCAGTGGACCATTCATTTCCTTCGCCCTCAGGCGAGTCGGCAAACACTCCTCGCCGCGGTTGCCATGGTTTCCTCAGGTGTCCAAAAAGAAGATGATGTTGACCTGGATTAAACTTTTGGAGAGGCTGTCAGCAGCCAATCACGTCACTGGTCTGCTGTCAGAGTGTGAGTGGGTTCATGGGTTTGACTCAGACTTGGACTTAAATGTTGACGAGTCATGATTTGACCTGAATACTGATGACTCATTCGTGAGTACTGATGAGTCATTACTTAAGATTTTAATCTCGGTCTTTAAGACTTACACATTTGAGTCAAACTGTTGGCTCTTACTGAAATATCAGTGACTTGGACCGAGTGACTTGATGACTCAAGATTTAAATGACTTGACATGGACCTAAATACTGATGAGTCATGCTTGGATTTGAACGACTTGAAATTCGACACTAATGACTTGTAAGATGACAGCGACTTACCGAATCAAACTGAGCTGGTTGCAGTATTTGAGTCCAGGATTCAGACTCAAGTCCAACTCGAGTCCTGATTTTTTTTAGGAATTGTGACTTGACTTGGACGTGGGCGTTCAGAAGTTGAAGACAAAGACTCCTATATGCACACTGTCAACTCAACCATGATGGCTCGGACTCATATTCAGACTAAGCTCATGGAGACTCAACGCAAACTCTTCTTTGGTGACTTGGACTCGGACTTGAACACTGGGGACTCAAGCCTCAACTTGGACTCAAGGTTTAGTTTGCTCAACTACTTGGGAACATTATTGACCCGACTTAAATATTAATGACTTGACTAAGACTTGGATGTTGAAGGCCCTAAATTAATACTGATGACTTGAGCTTTAACTTGGTATTCAACCGTCGTAGTGATGAGTCAGAGCTGACGTGAGCACAGTGACTTGTACACCATCTTTACACGATCGGACTTGGACATAACCTTCATCACTGCCACATCACATCTGTGACTCGTTGACGTGTTGACTCGGACGTGTGGCTGACAGCACAGATTTGACCTTGACAACAACGTCAGCAGATGTTTGACGACTCGACCAAACATCTTTTTGGTCGAGATTCAATGGTTTTCTCTAAATGAAAACACGTTTATTCAGAGGAGTCAACGAGTCGATGTTCATTTCCTGCTGAGCTCAGAGACGCGAGTCGGCTCGGGATCCCTGCAGGATGACGAGGTGACACGAGTGGAAGCTTCATTATCAGATGTGTTGTGGTTGTGACTGGAGGTGTCAGACCTCCTCCTGAGGCGTCACAGAGCTGCACAAACCACCGACATCACCTCCTCCAGCGCTTTACGACAGCGCTTTCCCCAGCCCTGCTCCTCTCGTGTCCCTTAACGAATCCACGTTAATTTCACCAAACTGACATTTTCACTGAAAGGAGATGAAACTGGAACAGCCAGAGGCCCAGCAGCCTCACAGGGAGGTTAATGACCTTGTGTAACTGTGTGCGTGAGGGACACAAAGTGAGGGATGCTGCATAAAAACCTGTGAAAGAAAACAAGAAAAAAGCAGGAGGTGGAGAGAAAGAGTGGAACTCGACAGCAGCAACACTTTCTGTTATATTCCACTGTAATATACTCTGGGTCTATCTCCAGGTCACGGCTCTGAATCAGATTCAGCAGGGACAATAATTATTTACCAAGTGCATGAATTTATTGACATTTCTATCAGATCTTCATCAGCACTTCCAGCTGTAGATAAATAACTGGACCTGGATAAGCAGCAGAAAACAGACGGATAAATGGATGGATAGATGAGCTTAATTAACAAATAACCAATTTATTTAAGGTCAACAGCTGAACACCAGATAACAACAACGGTAATTACGTTTTTTTGCTGAATTTACATGCGAAAATATTTTATAAGTAACACTGCTGCCCAGAGTAGAATATCAAAGACCTTTGTAAATGACATTGTAGACTTTTTAATACCAATAAATCAGTGCATTTTTAGACCTTTGAAGACCAGCAGAGACCCTGAGACCCTTTTAAAATGATAAATGATAATTAGTCCTTATTTATATTGACAAAAGGAAACTTGTTTGTCTTTTTGTATGGTACAAGATGCAATCAAAAAGTTCTGAGACTGTTCCTGTTGGGAATGAATGGAGCACGGCGTGGTAATGCACATGCAGCAGGTGCGAGCAATAACCATGATCAACATCTGGACCACAACATCTGGTTTTTGTGACCACATGCAGGTGCACAGCTGTTTTTAACCACAGAGCAGAAGCAGCACCGTCAGCGAGGATCTCCGTCCTGGGATGACCCAACCTTCATGTAGACGATCGGTAGTTTTCACAGAGGAAGAGCCACAGTCTCCAAGTCTGAGGAAGGAAGGTCAGGTAAGGACTGTGACCAGACTCTCAATGTCCAGCTCTACTGAACCGTTCTGAGGCGTCTAAACGACCTGAACTGTGGCTGGGAGATTCTGAATTGCACCTTGTGTTGTACATATTTAGGATCTATGTATCATAGATGTATTTATATGTGCATTTATTAAGCTTATGACATCCACAGGAAGCACTGTCTACACTTAGTTTCTCAGCAGAAAGGAAACCTCCTCAACCTGAGGCCAACAAACTTCTGTCCAGAGTCGATTATTAGAGAAACAGGCCTGAATCTGAATCCTGAGGGAGCGTTTGGAGCGTGGAGGGATGAACAAAAAGGTCACGAGAGACGAAAGAAGATGAGAACAGAAAGGAAGGAGGAGACACAAAGCCTGCTGAGAGAGAAAAGGTCATTCACTGTGTGTGAACAGTGTAACGTAACAATACAGAAGCTCACTGTTGCGTAACTTTTAGAATTTATTTTCTGAGTTTAAATATATCAGTATAAAAGTGTGTGTGTGTGTGTGTGTGTGTGTGATATAAACCTCCTGAGCTTCAGTTTAAAATAAAACCAGCTGGCTCGTTATCTCCGCTGACGGCTGCGTGTCACAGCCGATAACATCATCTCCAACAAGCACACAAACACGTTAACATGATACACTGATGTCAAACACAAACACTCCTGTTCATCACAATCGATCTGTCTGAAACCAGCGATACAACAACACTACACAAAGCAACAACAGAGGAACCTGTCAGGGCGTCACAGCAGGAACTTTCCCCGGAGACAAAGAAACGTGTAACAACCTAAACCTGTGTTAAGACCAGAGCATCCATTTTACATCACAATATGAAATGATGACAAAATGTTCCTCAATAGAGATATTAAAAAATGGTCAATAAATGTTCAGTATAATTCATTTTCATGTTTAGTTTTAGTGTGCACTGCCGGTCACATCACAGGAACAGAGGTGTACAGTTCAGTTCAGTTTTAGACTTGTTTGGTTAGATTTTATCATTAGAATTGTTTCTCTATCGAATGATATGAACATTTTTATCACAGTAAAATGTTTGGCCGCCTCGTGCAGCTCTGTCTGTTACAGTTCCAGGTTCAGAAACTTTAATTCACGCCCTGCAGAGCTGGCTGAACACAGACGCTGCTGTAACTGGAGTTTGTGCGCTGCTTCATTAATGATATTAGGATGACGGTCGGACCTTTCTTGTTGTTCATTAAAAACAAAGTTTGGCTTTGCTGTTGGCTTCCTCTCCCTCTATTCCTTGCAAAGAAGTAAAGTGAAGGAGGAGAAATTTTTTTTTTTGATAGTTTCATGGTGGTTTTATGAAATAATTAATTCCTCCAACTGTTCACACAGCAGCAGGAGGTACAGCTGTTTACAGCTGCAGGTAAACAAAGTGTAGCCTTACAGCTACGTTGTCATGTGTTACGAAGCATTTACAGCTTATAAATGTAGATACAGTGGGACGTGTTTTTTCCGTTTCATCTGTACTCGGCTGGCACAGTTCCAGGTAATTTTCCAGCGTGTAAAGTCATGAAAAATGTATTTGTAATTTTTTTCCAGTCAGCAGGCCTCCTGGGCTCTGAAGGAACATCAAAGCTGTTCATTAAAATTTAAATTTAACCCTCAAGTTCCTCCACCTTGAAGTGGTAATGTGACAACAGCAGGACACCAAAACTTCAGTCTGACGGCTAAAACTGCTAATTTCTTACAGAGCGTACTGGTGCTGTTTCATGTTTTATCACTTTAGCCATAACTTATTTTAAAATGCCGATCATAATTTTCCAAATCATCCATCAATTTTTGGAGTGATTCCTCTCAGGCAAGTGTATAAAAGTACTGGGCTTGCTCCAGTTAGTGCACACTGGGGAGGTGAGGGAACAGGGTAAAAGCAGCGTTGATTAATTTTACCACCCCCCTGGGAAAGAAACAGTTTTTCATCCTGGGACTCTGAGCTGCAGTGTTTCTGTATCTTCCTACAGACGGCAAGAGGTTGAAGAAGCAGTGGCTCAGATGGGATGGATCTTTAATGATCATAGTTTTTTGAGGTAGACTAGTTCTTTTTAGTATCTTTAGGTAGTGAGGTGCTGCTGGGACGGTCATGGGTCTATCTTCCTGTATCACAATGCAATATTGTGAATGTTGCCTTCTGGCAAAAGTGGAACCAGGATCAACTTCTCTGCTGGATGACCCCATATTATTATTATTTATTTATTTATTTTTTGCTTTGTCCTTTGTTGGAACTCCTGTTAAGCTGCCAATCTGAAGTTGGTCTGAGTACATCCTTACATTGTCTTCAGGCAGCAAACAGCCACTCTCCCACAACTTGAGCTTACCTTCAGCAGTCCACCTCTAACCTAATGTCATTTCCTTTCCCAGTCGACCATGACCATTCCCAAAGCACGAGCAATCCCAGTATACTTCACCTCCAAACATAAGTTGTTGGTTCCAGAGAGTTACAAAACTCATCGAACACCAGTTCTGACATCAAACAGGTGTGACAACAACTGGATTCAGAAACTGTTGGATGATCCAGCGAGCACTAAATTTGAAGATTGCTTCACAAGGCCTCGTCTCTCATTCCAGTCAACTGTCCCAGGCTGCAGTGGAGGTCACAGTCCAATGAAGCTGTCCGAACCACATCATTATCACAAAGCACAGAGTCAATCCTGAGGTCATCAAACCCAACACTCTCCACCCCCGAGGCTACACCAAGAGATTCTGTCCGTGAAAATCAGAACAGAATCAATGACTAGGCAGAGGTCTCAATCCAAGTCTTCTG
>NW_026115914.1:0-9642 GCF_001640805.2 Lates calcarifer
CAATAGAATTTGACCAATATTCATATAAAAGTGAATGAGATTTTACTTTCTCCTCTCCTTTCACTAGACGCAGTTTTTCATTCTGAGCTAGTGAGCGAGCAGAATCGGAGACAGCAAGACTTTCAGACGCGGGACTCACTGTGAGTTCACAGACGGGAAAATGTTTCCCCTCGGTCACGGACTGTTTCCATCCATCCCTACAGTTCATGAAAATTAGAATTGGACCAATATTCATATAAACGTGAATGAGATTTTACTTTCTCCTCTCCTTTCACTAGACAGCAGTTTTTCATTCTGAGTTTAATGAGCGAGCAGAAGCCGAGACAGGAAGGACCTTCAGAACCGGTACTCGCTGTGAGCATAAAGTCGAGACAGCAGGACCTTCAGACGCGGGACTCACTGTGAGTCCTCATAAGGGAAAATATCCCGGTCGCCGCTGACCGTTTCCTTACACCCAGATCATTCACAACCATTCGAATTCAACAAACATTCATATTAAAGTGGCTGAATTGTCATTTTCTCCTCTCCTTTCGCTGGAGACAGCATTTGTTAATTGTGAGCTTTATCAGCGACAGAAAGAAGTAAAACGCAGATGTTGACTCACTGGCCTCAGACTGCTGTCTATTTTGTTTATTCATGAAATGAAAGTTGATAAACATTAGATATTGAGCAGCGATACGTGGATTTTCGGGCTTTTTCACACACTGGTCTGAAATGCAGCCTCTAAAGAAGGTCTCTCCTTTCACATGAGACAGCAGTCCTTAATTGTGAGCTTAATGAGAGAGCAGAAGCGGATACACGAAGACTTTCAGATACCATACTCAGTGTGAGTCCACAGAAGGGAAAAAGATCTCCCTCGGCCACTTCCATACACCCAGATTGTTGATGAACATTAGAATTTGACAAACACTTTTATTAAATTGGCTGAGATTTTACTTTCTCCTCTCCATTCACTAGACAGCAGTTTTTCATTCTGAGCTTAGTGAGCGAGCAGAAGCCGAGCCGAGACAGGAGGACTTTCAGACGCGGGACTCACTGTGAGTTCACAGACGGGAAAATGTTTCCCCTCGGTCACGGACTGTTTCCATCCATCCCTACAGTTCATGAAAATTAGAATTGGACCAATATTCATATAAACGTGAATGAGATTTTACTTTCTCCTCTCCTTTCACTAGACAGCAGTTTTTCATTCTGAGTTTAATGAGCGAGCAGAAGCCGAGACAGGAGGCCTTTCAGACGCGGGACTCAATGTGAGTCGACAGACGGGAAAAAGATCCCCCTCGGCGGCTCACACTTTCCATACATCCCGACTGTACATGATCAATAGAATTTGACCAATATTCATATAAAAGTGAATGAGATTTTACTTTCCCCTCTCCTTTCACTAGACAGCAGTTTTTCATTCTGAGCTTAGTGAGCGAGCAGAAGCCGAGACAGGAGGACTTTCAGACGCGGGAATCACCGTGAGCAGAATCCGAGACAGCAAGACTTTCAGACGCGGGACTCACTGTGAGTTCACAGACGGGAAAATGTTTCCCCTCGGTCACGGACTGTTTCCATCCATCCCTACAGTTCATGAAAATTAGAATTGGACCAATATTCATAGTAAAGTGGCTGAAATCTCATCTTCTCTTCTCCGTTCACTGGAGACAGCATTTGATAAATCTGGAGCTTAATGAGCGAGCAGAAGCCGAGACAGGAGGACTTTCAGACGCGGGACTCAATGTGAGTCGACAGACGGGAAAAAGATCCCCCTCGGCGGCTCACACTTTCCATACATCCCGACTGTATATGATCAATAGAATTTGACCAATATTCATATAAAAGTGAATGAGATTTTACTTTCTCCTCTCCTTTCACTAGACAGCAGTTTTTCATTCTGAGCTTAGTGAGCGAGCAGAATCGGAGACAGCAAGACTTTCAGACGCGGGACTCACTGTGAGTTCACAGACAGGAAAATGTTTCCCCTCGGTCACGGACTGTTTCCATCCATCCCTACAGTTCATGAAAATTAGAATTGGACCAATATTCATATAAACGTGAATGAGATTTTACTTTCTCCTCTCCTTTCACTAGACAGCAGTTTTTCATTCTGAGTTTAATGAGCGAGCAGAAGCCGAGACAGGAAGGACCTTCAGAACCGGTACTCGCTGTGAGCATAAGTCGAGACAGCAGGACTTTCAGACGCGGGACTCACTGTGAGTCCTCATAAGGGAAAAATATCCCGGTCGGCGCTGACCGTTTCCTTACACCCAGATCATTCACAACATTCGAATTCAACAAACATTCATATTAAAGTGGCTGAATTGTCATTTTCTCCTCTCCTTTCGCTGGAGACAGCATTTGTTAATTGTGAGCTTTATCAGCGACAGAAAGAAGTAAAACGCAGATGTTGACTCACTGGCCTCAGACTGCTGTCTATTTTGTTTATTCATGAAATGAAAGTTGATAAACATTAGATATTGAGCAGCGATACGTGGATTTTCGGGCTTTTTCACACACTGGTCTGAAATGCAGCCTCTAAAGAAGGTCTCTCCTTTCACATGAGACAGCAGTCGTTAATTGTGAGCTTAATGAGAGAGCAGAAGCGGATACACGAAGACTTTCAGATACCATACTCAGTGTGAGTCCACAGAAGGGAAAAAGATCTCCCTCGGCCACTTTCCATACACCCAGATTGTTGATGAACATTAGAATTTGACAAACACTTTTATTAAATTGGCTGAGATTTTACTTTCTCCTCTCCATTCACTAGACAGCAGTTTTTCATTCTGAGCTTAGTGAGCGAGCAGAAGCCGAGACAGGAGGACTTTCAGACGCGGGAATCACCGTGAGCAGAATCCGAGACAGCAAGACTTTCAGACGCGGGACTCACTGTGAGTTCACAGACGGGAAAATGTTTCCCCTCGGTCACGGACTGTTTCCATCCATCCCTACAGTTCATGAAAATTAGAATTGGACCAATATTCATAGTAAAGCTTTTCTCTCTCCTTTCACTAGACAGCATTTTTAATTCTGAGTTTAATGAGCGAGCAGAAGCCGAGACAGGAGGCCTTTCAGACGCGGGACTCAATGTGAGTCGACAGACGGGAAAAAGATCCCCCTCGGCGGCTCACACTTTCCATACATCCCGACTGTACATGATCAATAGAATTTGACCAATATTCATATAAAAGTGAATGAGATTTTACTTTCCCCTCTCCTTTCACTAGACAGCAGTTTTTCATTCTGAGCTTAGTGAGCGAGCAGAAGCCGAGACAGGAGACTTTCAGACGCGGGAATCACCGTGAGCAGAATCCGAGACAGCAAGACTTTCAGACGCGGGACTCACTGTGAGTTCACAGACGGGAAAATGTTTCCCCTCGGTCACGGACTGTTTCCATCCATCCCTACAGTTCATGAAAATTAGAATTGGACCAATATTCATAGTAAAGTGGCTGAAATCTCATCTTCTCTTCTCCGTTCACTGGAGACAGCATTTGATAATTCTGAGCTTAATGAGCGAGCAGAAGCCGAGACAGGAGGACTTTCAGACGCGGGACTCAATGTGAGTCGACAGACGGGAAAAAGATCCCCCTCGGCGGCTCACACTTTCCATACATCCCGACTGTATATGATCAATAGAATTTGACCAATATTCATATAAAAGTGAATGAGATTTTACTTTCTCCTCTCCTTTCACTAGACAGCAGTTTTTCATTCTGAGCTTAGTGAGCGAGCAGAAGGAGACAGCAAGACTTTCAGACGCGGGACTCACTGTGAGTTCACAGACGGGAAAATGTTTCCCCTCGGTCACGGACTGTTTCCATCCATCCCTACAGTTCATGAAAATTAGAATTGGACCAATATTCATATAAAGTGAATGAGATTTTACTTTCTCCTCTCCTTTCACTAGACAGCAGTTTTTCATTCTGAGTTTAATGAGCGAGCAGAAGCCGAGACAGGAAGGACCTTCAGAACCGGTACTCGCTGTGAGCATAAGTCGAGACAGCAGGACTTCAGACGCGGGACTCACTGTGAGTCCTCATAAGGGAAAATATCCCGGTCGGCCGCTGACCGTTTCCACACCCAGATCATTCACAACCATTCGAATTCAACAAACATTCATATTAAAGTGGCTGAATTGTCATTTTCTCCTCTCCTTTCGCTGGAGACAGCATTTGTTAATTGTGAGCTTTATCAGCGACAGAAAGAAGTAAAACGCAGATGTTGACTCACTGGCCTCAGACTGCTGTCTATTTTGTTTATTCATGAAATGAAAGTTGATAAACATTAGATATTGAGCAGCGATACGTGGATTTTCGGGCTTTTTCACACACTGGTCTGAAATGCAGCCTCTAAAGAAGGTCTCTCCTTTCACATGAGACAGCAGTCGTTAATTGTGAGCTTAATGAGAGAGCAGAAGCGGATACACGAAGACTTTCAGATACCATACTCAGTGTGAGTCCACAGAAGGGAAAAAGATCTCCCTCGGCCACTTCCATACACCCAGATTGTTGATGAACATTAGAATTTGACAAACACTTTTATTAAATTGGCTGAGATTTTACTTTCTCCTCTCCATTCACTAGACAGCAGTTTTTCATTCTGAGCTTAGTGAGCGAGCAGAAGCCGAGACAGGAGGACTTTCAGACGCGGGAATCACCGTGAGCAGAATCCGAGACAGCAAGACTTTCAGACGCGGGACTCACTGTGAGTTCACAGACGGGAAAATGTTTCCCCTCGGTCACGGACTGTTTCCATCCATCCCTACAGTTCATGAAAATTAGAATTGGACCAATATTCATAGTAAAGTGGCTGAAATCTCATCTTCTCTTCTCCGTTCACTGGAGACAGCATTTGATAATTCTGAGCTTAATGAGCGAGCAGAAGCCGAGACAGGAGGACTTTCAGACGCGGGACTCAATGTGAGTCGACAGACGGGAAAAAGATCCCCCTCGGCGGCTCACACTTTCCATACATCCCGACTGTACATGATCAATAGAATTTGACCAATATTCATATAAAAGTGAATGAGATTTTACTTTCTCCTCTCCTTTCACTAGACAGCAGTTTTTCATTCTGAGCTTAGTGAGCGAGCAGAACGAGACAGCAAGACTTTCAGACGCGGGACTCACTGTGAGTTCACAGACGGGAAAATGTTTCCCCTCGGTCACGGACTGTTTCCATCCATCCCTACAGTTCATGAAAATTAGAATTGGACCAATATTCATATAAACGTGAATGAGATTTTACTTTCTCCTCTCCTTTCACTAGACAGCAGTTTTTCATTCTGAGTTTAATGAGCGAGCAGAAGCCGAGACAGAAGGACTTTCAGACGCGGGACTCAATGTGAGTCGACAGACGGGAAAAAGATCCCCCTCGGCCACTTCCATACACCCGACTGATGACATTAGAATTTGAGAATGAGATTTTACTTTCTCCTCTCCTTTCACTAGACAGCAGTTTTTCATTCTGAGCTTAGTGAGCGAGCAGAAGCCGAGACAGGAGGACTTTCAGACGCGGACTCACTGTGAGTTCACAGACGGGAAAATGTTTCCCCTCGGTCACGGACTGTTTCCATCCATCCCTACAGTTCATGAAAATTAGAATTGGACCAATATTCATATAAACGTGAATGAGATTTTACTTTCTCCTCTCCTTTCACTAGACAGCAGTTTTTCATTCTGAGTTAATGAGCGAGCAGAAGCCGAGACAGGAGGACTTTCAGACGCGGGACTCAATGTGAGTCGACAGACGGGAAAAAGATCCCCCTCGGCGGCTCACACTTTCCATACATCCCGACTGTTATGATCAATAGAATTTGACCAATATTCATATAAAAGTGAATGAGATTTTACTTTCTCCTCTCCTTTCACTAGACAGCAGTTTTTCATTCTGAGCTTAGTGAGCGAGCAGAATCGGACAGCAAGACTTTCAGACGCGGGACTCACTGTGAGTTCACAGACGGGAAAATGTTTCCCCTCGGTCACGGACTGTTTCCATCCATCCCTACAGTTCATGAAAATTAGAATTGGACCAATATTCATATAAACGTGAATGAGATTTTACTTTCTCCTCTCCTTTCACTAGACAGCAGTTTTTCATTCTGAGTTTAATGAGCGAGCAGAAGCCGAGACAGGAAGGACCTTCAGAACCGGTACTCGCTGTGAGCAGAAGGAGACAGCAGGACTTCAGACGCGGGACTCACTGTGAGTCCTCATAAGGGAAAATATCCCGGTCGGCCGCTGACCGTTTCCTTACACCCAGATCATTCACAACCATTCGAATTCAACAAACATTCATATTAAAGTGGCTGAATTGTCATTTTCTCCTCTCCTTTCGCTGGAGACAGCATTTGTTAATTGTGAGCTTTATCAGCGACAGAAAGAAGTAAAACGCAGATGTTGACTCACTGGCCTCAGACTGCTGTCTATTTTGTTTATTCATGAAATGAAAGTTGATAAACATTAGATATTGAGCAGCGATACGTGGATTTTCGGGCTTTTTCACACACTGGTCTGAAATGCAGCCTCTAAAGAAGGTCTCTCCTTTCACATGAGACAGCAGTCGTTAATTGTGAGCTTAATGAGAGAGCAGAAGCGGATACACGAAGACTTTCAGATACCATACTCAGTGTGAGTCCACAGAAGGGAAAAAGATCTCCCTCGGCCACTTCCATACACCCAGATTGTTGATGAACATTAGAATTTGACAAACACTTTTATTAAATTGGCTGAGATTTTACTTTCTCCTCTCCATTCACTAGACAGCAGTTTTTCATTCTGAGCTTAGTGAGCGAGCAGAAGCCGAGACAGAGGACTTTCAGACGCGGGAATCACCGTGGAGCAGAATCCGAGACAGCAAGACTTTCAGACGCGGGACTCACTGTGAGTTCACAGACGGGAAAATGTTTCCCCTCGGTCACGGACTGTTTCCATCCATCCCTACAGTTCATGAAAATTAGAATTGGACCAATATTCATAGTAAAGTGGGCTGAAATCTCATCTTCTCTTCTCCGTTCACTGGAGACAGCATTTGATAATTCTGAGCTTAATGAGCGAGCAGAAGCCGAGACAGGAGGACTTTCAGACGCGGGACTCAATGTGAGTCGACAGACGGAAAAAGATCCCCCCTCCGGCGCCTCACACTTTCCATACATCCCGACTGTACATGACAATAGAATTTGACCAATATTCATATAAAGTGAATGAGATTTACTTCCCTCTCCTTTCACTAGACAGCAGTTTTCATTCTGAGCTTAGTGAGCGAGCAGAAGCCGAGACAGGCAGGCTTTCAGACGCGGGAATCACCGTGAGCAGAATACCGAGACCAGCAAGACTTTCAGACGCGGGACTCACTGTGAGTTCACAGACGGGAAAATGTTTCCCTCGGTCACGGACTGTTTCCATCCATCCCTACAGTTCATGAAAATTAGAATTGGACCAATATTCATATAAACGTGAATGAGATTTTACTTTCTCCTCTCCTTTCACTAGACAGGCAGTTTTTCATTCTGAGTTTAATGAGCGAGCAGAAGCCGAGACAGGAAGGACCTTCAGAACCGGTACTCGCTGTGAGCAGAAGCCGAGACAGGCCCAGCGCACCTGTCAGACGCGCGGGAATCACTGTGAGGGCAGAAGTCGAAACAGGAGGAATTCAGACGCGGGACTCACTGTGAGTCCTCATAAGGGAAAATATCCCGGTCGGCCGCTGACCGTTTCCATACACCCAGATCATTCACAACCATTCGAATTCAACAAACATTCATATTAAAGTGGCTGAATTGTCATTTTCTCCTCTCCTTTCGCTGGAGACAGCATTTGTTAATTGTGAGCTTTATCAGCGACAGAAAGAAGTAAAACGCAGATGTTGACTCACTGGCCTCAGACTGCTGTCTATTTTGTTTATTCATGAAATGAAAGTTGATAAACATTAGATATTGAGCAGCGATACGTGGATTTTCGGGCTTTTTCACACACTGGTCTGAAATGCAGCCTCTAAAGAAGGTCTCTCCTTTCACATGAGACAGCAGTCGTTAATTGTGAGCTTAATGAGAGAGCAGAAGCGGATACACGAAGACTTTCAGATACCATACTCAGTGTGAGTCCACAGAAGGGAAAAAGATCTCCCTCGGCCACTTTCATACACCCAGATTGTTGATGAACATTAGAATTTGACAAACACTTTTATTAAATTGGCTGAGATTTTACTTTCTCCTCTCCATTCACTAGACAGCAGTTTTTCATTCTGAGCTTAGTGAGCGAGCAGAAGCCGAGACAGGAGGACTTTCAGACGCGGGAATCACCGGTGAGCAGAATCCGAGACAGCAAGACTTTCAGACGCGGGACTCACTGTGAGTTCACAGACGGGAAAATGTTTCCCCTCGGTCACGGACTGTTTCCATCCATCCCACAGTTCATGAAAATTAGAATTGGACCAATATTCATAGTAAAGTGGCTGAAATCTCATCTTCTCTTCTCCGTTCACTGGAGACAGCATTTGATAATTCTGAGCTTAATGAGCGAGCAGAAGCCGAGACAGGAGGACTTTCAGCACGCGGGACTCAATGTGAGTCGACAGGACGGGAAAAAGATCCCCCCCCGGCGGCTCACACTTTCCATACATCCCGACTGTACATGATCAATAGAATTTGACCATATTCATATAAAAAGTGAATGGAGATTTTACTTTCCCCTCTCCTTTCACTAGACAGCAGTTTTTCATTCTGAGCTTAATGAGCGAGCAGAAGCCGAGACAGACCTTCAGAACCGTACTCGCTGTGAGCAGAAGCCGAGACAGCAGGACCTTCAGACGCGGGACTCGCTGTGAGCAGAAGCCGAGACAGGCGCACTGTCAGACGCGGGAATCACTGTGAGTTCACTGACGGGAAAATGTTTCCCCTCGGTCACGAACTGTTTCCATCCATCCCTACAGTTCATGAAAATTAGAATTGGACCAATATTCATATAAACGTGAATGAGATTTTACTTTCTCCTCTCCATTCACTAGACAGCAGTTTTTCATTCTGAGCTTAGTGAGCGAGCAGAAGCCGAGACAGGAGGACTTTCAGACGCGGGAATCACGTGAGCAGAATCCGAGACAGCAAGACTTTCAGACGCGGGACTCACTGTGAGTTCACAGACGGGAAAATGTTTCCCCTCGGTCACGGACTGTTTCCATCCATCCCTACAGTTCATGAAAATTAGAATTGGACCAATATTCATAGTAAAGTGGCTGAAATCTCATCTTCTCTTCTCCGTTCACTGGAGACAGCATTTGATAATTCTGAGCTTAATGAGCGAGCAGAAGCCGAGACAGGAGGACTTTCAGACGCGGGACTCAATGTGAGTCGACAGACGGGAAAAAGATCCCCCCCGGCGGCTCACACTTTCCATACATCCCGAATGTACATGATCAATAGAATTTGACCAATATTCATATAAAAGTGAATGAGATTTTACTTTCCCCTCTCCTTTCACTAGACAGCAGTTTTTCATTCTGAGCTTAATGAGCGAGCAGAAGCCGAGACAGGAAGGACCTTCAGAACCGGTACTCGCTGTGAGCAGAAGCCGAGACAGCAGGACCTTCAGACGCGGGACTCACTGTGAGCAGAAGCCGAGACAGGCGCACTGTCAGACGCGGGAATCACTGTGAGTTCAC
>NW_026115915.1:0-17361 GCF_001640805.2 Lates calcarifer
GGTGACGGGTTTAACTGCAAGAGCCAAGGAAATTTAATCTTTTATCACATCACGGGACTTGTTTTCCTATTCTGTGATGTTTTTCGGGTTGAGAAATGCCCCAGCAACGTTTCAGTGCCTTATAAATAAGGTGCTAGCTGGAAAGACAGGCTGCACAGCATATTTGGACGATGTTGTGGTGTTCAGTGACACAAGGGAGGCTCATGTTCAGCGTCTAAATGTAGTGTTTGACAGGTTGACAGAAACAAACTTAACTATCAATATGGCAAAGTGTGAGTTAAAAGCTAAAGCAACAGTGACTTATCTTGGCAAGGTAGTAAGCCAGGGTGAAGTTTGTCCTGTAGGCTAAGGTGAAGGCAATTCATAAATATCCTGTGCCAAGATCCAGAAAAGAATTGATGCAGTTTCTTGGGTTCTTGGGATATTATCGCAGTTTTTGCTGCAATTTTTCCACTGTGGTGGCTCCACTGACTAACCTCTTGAAGAAAAATGTTCCTTTTGTCTGGTCTACCAACTGTGAAGCTGCTTTCACTTCTGTACAGAAACTGATTTGCTCTGCTCCTGTTCTTGCAGCCCCTGATTTTGGTAAACCTTTTAAGATAAAGTCATAAGATAAAGTCATAGAGAATACCATTACTTCAAGTTACTGCTGCTAAAGGTGGTTCTACAAGCTACTGAATGAGTTTTTCACACATGGCTTCTCCATTTTGGCTTCATTTTGTTAAATAAATAATGACACAGTGGAATCTGTTCTGTGCTGATTTACACCTAAAGTTGAGATTTAAACAATTTTAAAACCTGGAAAGGACCAGATGACTTTATATTATGTCCTGATAAGTAAAACTATAGAATTCAAAGAGGGTGTACATTATTTTCACATGACTGCACGCTCTGAGAAAATACCTCTAAACATTAAGCTGCATCTGCAGAAACATGATAAAGCCTTAAGGTCAATGTTAAACAATTTAAAGGTTTTTAAAGATCAATAGAACATCCAAATAACTGAAGAATTACTATCCTGAGTTTAAATGTCTCATACATTCTGTAGTTAACTGATCTGATCCTAACAATGGCAAAATTTCATGAGAAACCTTGTCCAAAGTATATTCAATCCTGTCAACCATACAAATCTACAGTAATCATACATTAAAGAATATTTATAACACCCTGTGATTAGATAATATAGTTTACCTGTATGAAGTATTCTTCAACTCACTGATAACCTGTGCAAGCTGAGAGTGTGTCCTGGATGCGTATATGATCTTGGGGACATCAGTGTAGTAGACTGGGAGACAATGAGAACACACAATAATTACAATATATTTCATAGAGTTACATTAAGCATTATATCACAGTGATGTAGTAGTCAGTCAAGTACAGTTTCTCAAGTGTATAACTAATTCTGTCCCGGTAAAACGGGGATATAGGCTGTTATAGGCTTTTCCATTTAAATGCATCCTCTACAGACAAGCTTCTTCATTTGATCTTTAAACATACAAGGTATGGCTATTAAATAACGAGACTGCGCTTATGAGGATAAAACCATGTGGTTCACAGTCACACCTAGCACTATATATTAAAGGTCAGGTATTCACGCACAACTGCTGTAAGTTTCCAATAAGTGACATTTAGTTCACTGCTAGCTACTGAAACGCATGTGTTTTTGCTAAGGTGTCAGAAAATGATTCACTTAAAATCTGAGCAACGCATTAACTTTAAATCTTTGGTGACTCTTTTTGTACATTGTGAGGAACACTGTATTCATGTGTTTGAATTGCACAAAAGATTTGTGAAGGCAGAGAGGATGTCCAGGACGATGAACACTCTGGGCGCCCACACACGTAAAAAAACCTCTGAAAACATTCAACAAATTCAAGAAATTATTCAAAATGATCGACGATTCGGTTTTCCCAAAACTTCTGACTCCTGAAAGAGGAGCACTTTATCCCCATTCACCTAACACCGTGTGATTTTTTCCTTTTTCCTAAGATCAAATCTGTGCTCAAAGGAACACGTTTTGAGTCTGTGTCAGAAGTGAAGAAAAGAACGATAGAGTTTCTGAGACAACTGTCCGAAGAAGACCTACTGCACTGCTTTGATCAGTGGAAGACCCAAATGCAGCGGTGTGTTGATGCAGAAAGGGTATACTGAAGGAAAAAGACATTTCATTACAAAATATTTCTGTTCAACATAATTGTATTATAGCATTAGTGTCGTTATTTAATAGCCATACATCGTATATTAACCCATTATGGCATCCAAAATAGCAAATTAGACACACATCTGTTACATAAATGTTCATTATGACTTCACTCAGACATGACAGGACATAACGTTTACAGATAGACTGTTTAAAATGCTTGGCTATGTTTGGCACCTGGTGCACAGAAGGGCTGCATATCTATATATATATCAATCACAATTTTGACTTCCCACAATTAAACAAACTCGATTGTATGCAATATCAACACTTTAATCACATTCTCTGCTCATAGAAACCTTGCTGCATATCTAATTAAGCACTTCATGAAAAGCCAGCCACCACAGCTGCATGTGCACCCTGCAGCGGCAGTTCAGAGTACAAAAGTAACAACAGAGCAGATAGACAAAATGAAAATCAGATGTCTGTAGCAGAAGGAGAAGAGCTAGTCCCTCTAAAACAATCATCATCTGTTGTTTGGAAGTGTTTCAAGAGATGTTAAACAAGGACAAATCATATGCAGAGAATGCATGAGACTTGTTAACTTGTTAAACCACCTGAAAAAATACAGCTTGCCTCCCCTGCCAGCAAAATTACCGTTAGAAAATAGCGCGCGTAATAAAAGGCTGATAATTTGGACTGACTTTCTGACGTTCAGGGTCGGCATCTGTCATCTATGATTTACAGAGACTTACAACACTTGTCAGAGCTTTTCTTATTCTTAGTGGCGAGCTGTCAACCCATCTCCTCTACAGCTTTTCCACTCCTGTGTGCAGACACATGCATGGAGACGCATGTGAAACAGGAAGCAGGAGAGAAATGTGAATGTAAATGATCTTTTAATTAAAAAATGTTTTACTGTTATCATTTTGGCCATGCAGCCCTAGTTCAAAGAGGGAGCAATAACACTTGAGGAACAGCAGTAAGTTGAATCAAAGATGGATTTCAAAACCTATTGTCCCACTGACACCTCAAATAATGAGAATTCTGCTGCCTAATATTTTGTTTTGCTCTGCACCATTAAGGAAGAAAATTATTTCTATAGACTGAGTCATGACATGAGAGGAATTTTCTCAACAACTTAAAAATGGCTCACTTCCAGTGCTCCCTGGTTTATTAAACAGATTTTACTGCTTATGTGAGAAATTATTCAATCAATTTCAAATCCAAACCAAATAGCACACCTGTAGGCAGGTACAATAAATCGCGCCCGGTAGCCATCACATCAAGGCAAGTCAGACCTGCATATCCACAGGCCTGATACAAGTCACAGGTTTAGAGCAACACAGAGATTGGAAAAAACTTTACTCCCAAAGATGAAACGTTTCTTCAACTTTGTGTAACAGCACCACCTAATGGCAAATATGCAACAAATTTCTATAATGTCAGTGTGGTACGGCAAACCACTGTCAAAAGCTGGACCAGAAATATGTAAAGATATGACATCTCTTCAGATGCATAAGTACAAGTTTTTCATTTTAAGCTTTTGCACCTCTGGGGTGCCAAAACTCCTTTAATAAAGTTTCATCATGAGAGGACATAGGTGATACATGCCAAAGCCTACAGTGTAGTTTGAGAAAATTATTTCAGCATATTTCAATATTTTGCAACAAAAGCGCTATCTAGTGGCCGATTGACACCAATTTTTTTTTTCAGAGACCCTAAGGGTCTGTTGTGTAAAGTTTTGTGTTAATGGGTGTGATTGTTGCAAATATATGCAACATTTCCTCTTTTGTGGGCTACCTACAGAAATGTGTTCCTTTATAATCATCTTTGTTTAGGTTGTCAGTAATTAGGGAGCGCCAGAGAGCTGCTATATCACATCCATAGCCAATTGTGGTATCAAATGAAAGGAGAGAAAATAGGTGCAAAGTTTTGTGAGTTTTTGCGCATCCTAAAGGCCTCAAAAATTATTTTAAGAATGTAGTATGTTCATAATGATGAGAGCAATGACCTCACCAAATTTAATGAAAATCCAAGAACCTTTTTTTCCACCATGGCCTGCATTTGGGGGTGATGTGGAGCCCACTGACCACGCCCAAGCCCAGTCACTGAAGAATAATGTAATTTTCACCAGGTCAGGTATTTGCCAATTTTGGTGAGTTTCCGAGCATCCTAAAGCCCTCAAAAATGTGATTTTGTGAACGGATTAATAATAATAATCTCTGCAAAAACAAAAGTTTCCTTGCATTCTGTGCCAGGGACAGTCCTGGCCCTGATATGTCCATACTTGGTGTGTTGCCATCTGTAGCAGCTGTTCCCCAGGACGACAGGGGTGTGTTTGTGAACATCTCCTCTCCACCCAGCCTCTCTGCTACCTTACGGGCAGAGATGGTGTCCTTGAAGTGTTCCCTCCAAGCCAAGGTGGCACACAGCAGGCACAGGGTTTTACCAGTGCCTGTGGGACTCTCCAGAATGCCATTCACCTTCTGGAACAAACAGACAGACATGTTTCCCAAGTTCATTATTCTGCTACTTCCAGTACCTGTTGATCCACAAAGCAGCTGTAAATTTATATAAAATCCCAAGCCTTACATGTAGGCCTAGCAGCTCTTGTGCTTTGAGGTGTGTTCTGGTGGAAGATTATTGTTATTATTATTATTATTATTATTATTGTTATTATTATTATCATATTATAATAATGAACGCACTATATTAACAATTATAATGGCGAACACTGAGATTTACTCACATCATCAAATGTCTATCACACAGGGGACTGTAAAAAATGATGGGGCATTTATTTCTAACAAAGCAAAAATTAAGTTTCTTTTTTTTTTTACAACTGTATACTGACCATCCTGAGCTGAGAAACATTACAGTTCGGTAAAGTTGGAAAGATATTTACAGATTCGAAACTCCCAAATCAGTAACTCATTCGCTATAACCAAATTTTCCATCCATCCTCCAAGCTGAAGAAATAACATCAACCTCTCTGAGCAGCCAGCGGTGAGACTAGTGCACAGGGATCTACAAAGTGCAACATCAAAATCAATTATCGGGGTATCACACTACTCAGCCTCCCTGGGAAAGTTTACTCCAGGGTGCTGGAAAGGAGGCTCAAACGGATTGTCGAACCTCGGATTCAGGAGGAACAATGCAGATTTCGTCCTAGCCGCAGAACAGTGGACCAGCTTTTCACTCTTGCAGGATTGCTGAGGGAGTCATGGGAATTTGACCAGCCAGTCTACATGTGTTTTGTAGACTTGGAAAAGGCCTATGACCGTGTCCCCCAAGGGATCCTGTGGGGGGGTACTGCAGGAGTATGGGGTACCGGGGCTGCTGATGCGAGTCCTGCCAACGAGATTACTGTATCTGTGTCTTAAAATCGCTGCATCACTCATCACACTGTGTGTTTTTTCCCTCAAGCACATTAGTGCCTAGGCTGTTCTTCTCTCTTTCTCTCTGACACTTACTGCAGGTTCTCTGCCTCCGGAGCTGTAGAGTCTCCTGCTGCTCGCACGAGCCAGCTCAATGGATGTTGTTACAACATTTACAATTTATTAGTGTTTATGGTAGTGTTATTGCTATTAACGTTTTACTGTTCTGTCATTATTATTCCTAAAGCTATCATTATTATTATTATTATAGTCTCTCTGTCTAAACCCAACTGGTCAAGGCAGATGGCCGCCCACCCTGAGTCCAGTTCCGCTCAAGGTTTCTGCCTCTTAAAAGGAAGTTTTTCCTTGTCCTTTTTTCCTTGTGCACTGTCGCCTAGTGCTTGATCATGGTGGGAACTGTTGGGTCTCTCTTTGAAAATTTTAGAAGATAAAGAATACGGTGTAGACTGTTCTAGAGTCCTGGTCTAAACATTTAAAGCTCAAAATATCAGAATGTAGGATATTACAGTGAATAGGAGGTCTAATTTTATTGAAAGAGAAGATTGTTATTCATTTAAATGTCTGGTTGAGCTCAGGAATAAAAATGCCAAATGATATTTTAGTTGCTCGTTGTGATTTGATATGAATGGAAGTGATTGTGTTAAATCAGAAGATGATATCATCTCTTATCAATCGCTGGCTCCTGAATCAAATTGAATCAAAAGCTTATTGAAGCTGACTTTGTGATATCAGCAAACATTGAATCGTTGTCCACTGAATTGATATCACGCTGAAACTTTACACCCCACAAGTCACTCTTATATTTCACTCTTTTACAGTGTAGTGAATATTGAATATTACTCACGATATAAATTCTCCAAAATCATGAAAAAGCACATTTTTCCAAACAAAGTGTTGTAGTATAACCACCAGGAGACCAACTGGAAGTTAATTTTGGTAACTCCACAATGTATTAAAGTTACTGAATATTCCAAATAAAATATCCCAAAATGATGGAAAATGCTTTCTTCCCAAAAAACAGTTGTAGTAATGTGTATAGTGACACTAAAATGTATAAGAGTAAAGTTATGAATATTTTTGTAACATCTCTTTTCGGTACTGAATTTTGTAGATGGTCCCTGCATACTCAGTTCAATTCAGTTTTATTAACATAGCGCCGAATCACAACAAAAGTCATCTCAAAGCACTTTTCATATAGAGCAGGTCTAGACCAGACTCTTTAAAATATGGTGTTTACAGAGAGAGACCCAACAAATCCCACCATGAACAGCACTAGGCGACAGTGACAAGGAAAACGTTTAGACTGGGACTCTAGAACAGTCTACACCGTATTCTTTATCTTCTAAAATTTTCAAAGAGAGACCCAACAGTTCCCACCATGATCAAGCCCTAGGCGACAGTGGCAAGGAAAAACTTCCTTTTAAGAGGCAGAAACGTCAAGCAGAACCGGACTCAGGGTGGATGGCCATCTGCCTCAACCGGCTCATCTCACAGCTGGCTGCTCAGAGACCGACGTTACTTCTCCAGCTCGGAGGACGGCTCGTTTGGATGAAAATTAGACTGTAGCCCATTGTTTACGTTAGTTCGACTGGAAAGAGTCGTCTTTGTGTTTTAACGTTACGATGATGAGTTATTTATCTGGGAGGTTCGAATCTGTGTACCGAAATGCAAAACTAATAACCCGTGGCAGCTCAACAGTGTTATGGTTGTATAATTTATTTTCATTAGTAACGTTACTGTAACTACTTACCTTCTGAAGACATTCAATCACTTTGGTCATGTAGTCTTTCTGACAGTCATATGGGGGGAAAGGGAAATCCACTGCCACTCCATGTAGATTCAGTGAAGGCATAATGTGTCTCCTAGCTTGAGTCAGCAATCGTATTTACTAACATAGTATTTAAAATCACAAAAATTCTTCTTAACTCCAAGTTCGCTGTTAGGCACTTTCAAATGGGTGAAGAGTAGTAAAGTTATCATTCAATAGTGACTGTTTTAGCCGAAGTGCACAGTAGTTACAGCAGAGTAACTTCTACAACATGTCTGTATTTTGAGCCAGCTTCCCGCTTTCAGCACAGTAGTCATGCGCACTGCAAAGACGTACCTCTGCTGCGTTCAGGTGTCCACGGAATAGCGGATGTAATAAAAACGATTTAATACAAGTGAGACTGCAGAGGGTGGGTTTGACATGTAGACCACGATAGGCTTCTCTAGCGGGAAAATGCAGATTGGTGATAGTGATAAGAGGGCGTCACGGTGATTCGGTGACTAGCACTGTCGCCTTACAGCAAGAAGGCTCAGAGTTTGAACCATGGATGGATTATAAGAAGTGGATACAGTGCCGCCGCTCAGCCTTGCATCATTTTTTTCCAGTGGCCACTCGCGGTACTGCAGTGAAAAATTCCCTCCGGCCCAAGAAGTATTTTTACCACAGGCCACCATTATAAGGACAGAGATGCCTGTGAAATTATTGACAGGACACCTCCAGCTATAAACATAGTCATTTATTACTCCATATATATAGGATATTTTTAAGTCATGGAGTTTTAATCCTCATAAATCTTTCCCAAAGCCTAGAAAAATAACTTTTCTCTTGGTGACGTCAGGGCTGTGTGTGGGCACTCTACGCGTGTCTCAGGACCGGGGATCCTTGCTACCTCATAGTGGATGCTGTGTGATGTGTAAAATTAAAGTCAAAACTGAATATAGATATTCTGATTTTGTGGTTTTGCCTTGCATTCATTGATGACTTGTCAGCCTTTGTTCTCAAGCTTAATTGTTTTTATTGATATATTGATATATTATAATATATACCTAATATATTATGTTCAGGGGGCGGCTGTGGCTCAGGAGGTCTTCCAGTCCGCATGCCAAAGTGTCGTTGGGCAAGATACTGAACCCCATATCACCCCCGATGTGTGTGCATCGGTGTGTATGAATGCGTTAGAGAGCGCTTATGTACAGAATAAGTGTTGTATGATGTGTGTGAATAGGTGAATGTGACATGTAGTGTGAAGCGCTTTGAGTGGTCGATATGACTAGAAAAGCGGTGTATAAGTACAGTCCATTAACATTTACCATTTAGCCTCACAAGGGCAGTAGAGTCTGCCTTCAGGCCTCCACTGTGCAGACCCTCCCGTTGTAGCCTCCACTCTCAGGTCCCCTCCACTGTTAGGCCCGGAAACACATGCAAAAAAATGTAAATAACAAAAATTGTGAGGACACTTCTGGTGGAAGCTTTTCTCGTTGACTTATATTTGTTTAATTAGTGAATATCAGTCAACATTGTAACTTGAAAACAATTTATCCCTCAACTATGGCACGTGTATTGATTTTGTATATTCTGCCTACCTGGCATATAACATGGGTATCTATGCCGCTGAAACAGAAGACATTTTGATGATCTTGGCCTTTTAACTGACATTTTATGTAATGACCCGATTATCAGCTTTATTTAAAGGAAGGAACAGAGCCTGGTATCGTGCAAGACATTCTGGAGATCCAGCGCAGTGGTCAAAATTTAGACAACTTAGAAATAAATGCACAACATCTGTGAGAAAAGCCAAATGTAATATTTATTCAGGCCTAATTACCAACTCATATTCAAACTCTGCAAATCTTTGGAGCTAGCAGTTAATTCAAACAAGAATATTTCTAACCTCTTACACTCATATATTAAATATGGTGACTGTTCAACCTTTGAACAAAATGAGATTTGCCTCGCTTCCAACAAATATTTCACTGATGCTGGGCAGAGTGTATTTGTTTATCATAGTGACTTTGATAAAGATTACATGTTACGGATCAATTATGCCTACATGTAGGTTAATGAAACAGGTTCAGTTTTTCTTTCTCATTTCAAATAAAATACAATCTGTTGTAGACAAAGACAGATTTATGTGCATTTTTGACCTGGTATGTATAGGCGGTGGGCCAAGGCCACGTATCAGCTTTAGTTTTTGAAAAGCCTAATTTTAGGTCTTGTTAACGACATCCAACCCGGTGTCCCAGCTCTCATCTTGAGGGCACCAAAACTCACCCTGTAACCCATAATCTCTTGTCTATGACAGATAATACTACACAAATACACGCATCGTAACGCGTTTATGATAATCCACTGCTCCACTGAATAATTTCTCAACAGCTTCATTGAAAACAGCTGCACACAGCCGAGAGGAGGGTTAGTAAAACAGAGGAAAAATGACTGGATTTGCATAGTTCACATATAAGTACACATGAAGCTTAAAAGACTTGAATCTATATTTCAATATCGCTGACTATTCTTCTTGTATTAATATTACATTATTCACTTCGTGTGATGTGAAATAACCTAAATTGTTGGAAGCATGTGGTAATTTGGCAGCTGGCCAGCATCAATCATTAAGATCTTAACAAGCCACGTGCTCACGGTATACTCACACACTGTGTCAGGATTAACATTACTGGTTAGTTTATTTTGTGTATTTACATTCACATTTATTGTTATTTTAAGAACCTTAGGGCTTATTCACACAGGATCAGGCATTGTAACTCAAACTCAAGGAACTTCATTCATGTTGGGCTAGCATCCAGCAAGAAAGTTATCATATCTTAATTTTTTCACATATTTCTGGGAAGGATGTAATAATAAGCTTATGCCATAAGAGTTAAAGACAAAGTTTGATTCTCAGTGCATATGCAATGCATATGCTGAGTATCTTTACAAAGAAGACCTCTCCATCATTGGTTCATACCCTAATTACACTTTTGTGTGTAGTTGTTTTTGACTTTTGTGTGTATTACTGTGTGTGTGTTTTTTGTCAGATTCACTTGGAAGGAGATGTGGCCAGGATTAAAAATCACACCCGAGACTATGTTTGTGAAGGAGTTGGCTGTGTCAATCTGGAAGGAGTGTCCCCCCACAAAAACCACCAGGCAGCCTTTGACCCCAGAGAAGCTCCAATCATTGAAAGGTATGGCATTTTTGGTAGCATTAGCCATGTGCTCTTGTGGGTTGCTAAGGACTGAGTTATTTGTTATTTGATATCACTGCATTCACATACTCTTACAAAACAGAGTTACTATTTTCTGCAGAACCCTTGACCTTGATATTTATCAAACTTCTTAGGATACGTGATAGATAAAACTTAAAAATTCTTCACTTTTACAAACACATACAGTGCCAGTCAAAAGTTTTGACACACCCTCATATTCAGTAGTTTGTCTTTGTTTTTTATTACTTTATACATTAATTCACATTTACTTTTTGTCTTTTGTTCACTACGTAATTCCATATGTTTTCCTTCATAGTTGTGATGTCTTCAATATTAATCTACAATATAGAAAATTATAAAAATAAAGAAAAGTAATTGAATTAGAAGGTCTGTTCAAACTTTTGATTGGTACTGTATACACAAGTAACAATACAGTAGGTAACCCTGATCATGCTCATGTAGATTAATCTTTTAAAACCCACCCACATTTAATATTCAGGTACTTGTCCATCTGTATTTCTTTTCAGTCTGCTTCAGGGAGTGGCTTTCTGGCAAAAACCTGGAAGCGACAGAGCTGCAGGCCAGATGGGGAAAGGCTGGGTGGTATATAACAGAGAAAATAATGGACATTAACAAACAAAAAAACCCCACTGAAAGAGTGACAGTGTGAGCAAAAGAAGTTTTATGTATCCTTAACTTTAATGTAGTTAATGGTGTAAATAATTTATTGGAATTTTCTTATTGCTTGTTGAATTGGACCAGCATACCAGCACCAAAACACAACATATGCTGGTAATGCTGGTAACCAGCTATGCTGGTCTATGCTGGTTTTTTCAGCAGGGTCGTGGTGCTTTGTTGTTTTAAGTTGTTGTCATGTCTTCATGGAAGACTCTCCGCCAGGGTAGGTAGAGAGTTTGGAACCTTATGTTGCTTTCCTTCATGACCCTCCATGCCTCCACATATTCCCTCCGTCTGGCTGATGTTCCAATTTCCCCATGTGAAGCCTTTCTTTGCCATGTCTGTTTTTCGGTGGCCTCCTCGCCCTCTTCTAGATATTTCAGATATAGACTAACTAGCACTAACTTCATTTCATTCTAACTTTGGGGCAGTTTTATTTTGCTTTGGTCAGGAGGCCTCCCGGAAGTCCCTCCTCCCTGCTATCATTCTTATACTGAGTCGTTGATAATTTCGAACAATTTGTTCAATTTGTTTAATGTTTTCAAGTTTTTGACGTGCACGGATTCCCAGAATGTTCAGTGTCTTGGACATCCTCTATGCCTTCACAAAATCTGCCATTCAAACACACGTGCATGTGACATGCAGTGTTCCTCATACAACGTACAAAAAGACTGGGCTGCTGTTTTGTTCAATTTCACCAAAAATTTCAAGTTAATTATTAACTTTTAAGTTAATAATTTTCTGATGCTTTAGCAAAAACACATGCACTTCAATCAGTAGCTAGCAGTGAACTAAAGATGTCACTTATCGGAAATTTACAGCAGTTGTGTGTGAATACCCAATCTTTAATATATAACACTCGGTGTGACTGTGAACCACATGGTTTTATCCTCATAAGCAGTTTTATTTTTTAATAGCCATACCTCGTATAAGCATTGGCGCTTCTCTTGCTTGACTGCAAGTTACTATAGGTTTTGCTAGCTATGCCGTCTCCAACGTATGCCATAGTACTAAATACTGTGGCTTAGATGCCATAGTATTTAAATTTTCAGAGATTAAGGGGAGGTGTGAGGAGTCACACTAATGGAGAGCTGAGGAACACCACCAACACCTGTTGCTGCAGTGACAGTTACACACTGGATAGTTTCAGAAACTTTCATCATATCTCTGACACACTGGCAACTGGAAGTGATACAGGACACTTATCACAGTACATCAGCACATTCACTTTCCTCCACCAGGACTCTGAATGGATATGTACATTAAAGACGCAGAAGATTTTAATTGTGTTACTAGCTTAAGCACATAGTGTTTCTACTTGTGACCTAGATGAAGATCAGATAATTACCAACTGACCAATCAATGCAGAAAACCAGAGTTCACTTTTTCTGTATTTCTAGGGCTAGGTATCAAACCAGAATTCCTCTTCAGTACTGATCACAATGTGTCTTCAGTACCCAGCACTGGGTCACACTCTGAAAGGGTCCATAAAATGTCTGTTCCAAAGTAACTGTCCATACATAACAAAATCACAATTCACCAAGAACATCATTTATTAGATTATGAAGGAATACAATAATCACAAAATACATTAAGTGGATGTTGGGACATCCTACTCTTCTCCAGCTGAGGGCAGAACAATCTTATTTGGGTCATAGTAGTTCTCATCTATGAGAGGAAGCCCCTCCTTCTCTCTCTGCTGGATCACATACTCTGCCTCCCTTCTGGCCCACTGTTGCATTCTGGAATACACACACACACACACACACAGAGGATATTCATGAATCATTAAGAAACATAACAAAACATATTAAGGTCCAATGAATTAAGAACTCAGCACCAAAAAACTTAATCAGAACTGTGTGGGTGATGTTCAAAAACAAGCCAATCAGCTGAAAGGAGATAAAAAAGCTCAGGCGAGGGGATCCAAGATGGCGCAGTTAACACTCTTCTAACTGAGCTCCATTACCAAGTTTAATATTATTAGTGAAAACATAATTACATATAGCCTGCCTCTAACAGACTGCAATTATGAACTTGACCTTAAGTATTTGGTGATAAATGTGATCCCAAAATCTCAAGTTCAGGCACTGACAAGATGAAAAAATGTGGTGAATAGCAAAGACCATGTGCAACGCAGCAAGACTGGCTAACGATACTTCACCCCTGCCTAGCAACAGTTCTAGAGTTAGATGTAATGTCCTCATGGACAACTGCTTGATCTGCCCATTACTCCAACCAAACCACCTCCAAGCGAAGGGGAAAATCAGACGCTAACAACCCTCCTTACTTTGTTTGCACACATGCTTGGTTGATCAACATTCTGTCCAACAACTTGGTATCACTGATTCATGAAAACTGGAATAGCACTATGAGAGGAAACATTACTCAGATTGTGCAACTTAACCAGGGACAGAAAAAGTGCTCTGACATCATGGAGACACAAATCATGGATTTGCACTGCACTAGAACCTTAGGCTAAAGAACCAACAGGTGTGAATGGAGGTGATCAAAATATGCCAGGCTATCTTAAAAATGATAGAAGGGCCTACCAGACGAGACTGACAAAGTCTACTGCCTTTGTACCAAAAATTCAAATGGGACCAGAAGCATCCCATGGTGGTTGTAGTAATTAAACCATAACTTAAAAAGCCTACTTTTGAGATGTTTTTGCTAACCATAGACCAACATCCAACCTCCCCTAAAGTTGTAAAATCCTTGTGCGCTTCACACACTACAGATCACATTCACCCATTCACACACACATTCATTCAGCACTTGTTTTTAAACACACAAAGTGCTTTCTAACACATTCACACACTGGGGCAAAGCAGGATTCAGTATTACCCAAGGATACCTCGGCATGTGGACTGGAGGAGCCATCCGTATTTGCATAGGAATGGTATGTCAGGATTTAAAGTTTAACACAGAAGCAGCACTGGTGAAAGGTACAAATGGTCATCTCATGGACTTGTACTTTGCTCTGTAATTGTCCTACTAGATCTTAGTGTTGCATTCGACACCACTGACCACAAGATTTCATTACAGGGACAGGAACATTTATTAGGTATTGGAATTGGGGACTGCATAAGGCTGATTTAAGTCATTTATCAGATAGATTTCAATTTGTTCATATTAACAATGCTCTTCATTGCTCACAAAAGTTAGTCATGAAGATCCACAGGGTTCTGTGCTAGAACTGATACGTTTTACCTGAACATGCTTCCTTGAGGCAATATTATTAATTTCCATTACTACACATATGACACTGTATGAAGACAGATGAAACTAATCAGATAGTCAAACTTCTAGATAACATGTAATTCCTTACTTCTAAATTCAGACAAAACTGACATTATTTGTACTTGGTCCTGAGCACCTGAACATTATCTAATCATATAGTTACTTTGGATAGCATTACCTTGGCTGCTAGTTTTTACATACAGATATTTAAAGAGAAAAGTTTTTGAATGACAAAGTATGGTCTAACAGTGCAAGATCTTTTATAGAATTTATTATTGACTGGTTTCCAAAAAAACAAAAATGCAATGACAAAATCTTCATCATAACTACTTGAAATAAAGTGACTGATTCAGCAGTACTGGAATGAGGCTCAAACTGAAAAAAGTATTGCATTAAATAGGAACTTTAGAAACATAAAACTGTTAAGTACCTGAGGGAATACAATTCTGATTTTACCAAGATTGATAGCTGAAGAGAATGAGGAGAGAATCTACCATCACTTATCTTAAAACCTAAAACCTCCCATGAATCTGTCAATAACTGAAAAAGAAGCTCTTTTGAATATTGCAACAAGGCTGATAATATACAGGCTTAAAGTAAAGGGTGCCTGAACAATTTATCGAAATCAAACCACAACTGCAATTTGAACAAATGTGATTTGCAAATCGCAAAGACTCACAGTTCACACACAGAGCACTGCAGGAGCAACAGGCTGTAAACTGGAAAACAGACACAGCTAAAGCTGAAACTACCGGTGTTATGACGAGTTAAAAGACTGACAGCATCAACAGGCCGGTAAGAGAGATAACTGAGCTGTGACCAAGATGCCAACTTTGTACTATACTATACTATACTTTCCATTATACATATTATGTAGCGGCGGCTCGCTGTGGGAAAATTATCCACACTGATATTATAAAGCTGCAGAATACCAGGTTGAGTCAAGGAGAGAGAGAGAAGAGAAAAGAGAAAAGAGAAAATGGGAACATTAAGTTAGCTTTGTATTTATGTTTTGTATTTTCTACCAGAAGGAATCCTGTAGTTTTAATCAGCTGTGTCTGTCTCTACTTGCTCTCTGTACCTGTTAGTCTCCTGTCAGAACTGTTATATGGTTCATCTTTTGTTAGAAAAATACATTTTGGATTTGTATATTTTCATTCTCATCCTTGGATTAGTACACAGAGCAGTTAATATTTCAATGGTATCTTAAATGGTAATGCTCCATCACGTTTTACATGTATATAGAGAATCCTGGACTGAAGCTTGACTTTCAAAATTATACTGCAAGTCAAATCGCAATATCTGTCAAAAAATCACATTTAGATTTTTTCCCAAAATAGTTCAGCCCTAGTGCCTATATTGAAGACAAAAATGGATTTAATAAGCCGAATATAAAATTGATAGTAAACTGTATCCAAAAACCTAGAACTGGCAATGATCAACAGTGTATTCATAAAGTAAAATGAGTCAAATCAAATTTTCCCTCATCAATCAGCACTCAATACCCCCAATGACAAAGACAAGACAGATTTTTTGATTTTTGAAAATAAATTAAAATAAAATAAAATAAAAAATAAATATTCAGACTTGCTATGACACTTGAAATTTAGCTCAAGTACCTCCTGTTTCTCTTGATCATCTTTGAGATGTCTCTACAGCTTGATTTGAGTTGACCTGTGGTAAATCAAATGGATTGGACATTATTTGGAAAGGCACACACCTGTCTATTCTGCTGTGTTTTCATTAGGGACATTAGGTGCATTTTTTTCAATAAAGCCATGTTGTTTGAATGGAATTAATGCATTTCACTTTTTCAGTGTCAGCCAAGGCTACTCACTGTTCATGGTCTTTGTTAGCAGTGAACTCAAAGCAGAAAGACATTAACACAGTATACGTAAATATTTGTCTATCTATCACAAGTAATATCTTCATCACAATATTTAACAATGCTATTGCATATCACATGTGCTCCTAATATCTTGCAGCCCTAATTCCTTACACAGTTTATCACCATACCATTCAAGCTCCCACAGGCGCAAGTTTTTGTTATTTAAAGATGATGTGCCTTTCCTATATCAGGCACTATTATATTTTCTGTTCCCTTTCTCTTTTTTAGAAGATCTGATCAAATATCTTGTGTATTTCCTAAGGCTTCTGGAATACACTTGAATTTAAACAAATTACTATTGGCAGTGATATCAATCATTCTGGTTATAAGTACAGAACATACTTGGGGTTCTCTATCAATAAGGATAAAAAAGTAGTACTTAAAATATTTTCCAAATTATACTTAAAGTACAAAGAAATTTTAACCAGTTGTTTATAAGAGATCTGTCTTACACCCCTGCTACTTTTCAATTTTTTATGGAAAAATAGAATGCAATCACCTGGAATAGCTTTTCGGGAAGGTAATTAAAATTATATTCTGGAAAAAAGTTTGGACTCTGCACAAAAATTCTATTCGGCCAATAAGGTTAAAGACTTTTCATTTAAAATCATTTGTCGATGTTATCCACTTTTTTGTTTTTTTATTCAAAATTTATAACTGATGAAGTCCATTTGTTCTGGAAATGCACACATACCATAAATCGTGGAAAGATATTTGTAGGTTTATCTTGAATAATATTATCTGTAGCTTTGTGTGTCTGTTGTAAATGTGTTTTTTGTTTTCTTTTCTTTTTAAAGGTCAACACAATATAAGATATAGATGATGTCATATAAGACAATAACTTCAGCAAAAAACAACTTTACGGTTATCAAAACTGTGAGATTGCATTCTTATTTTAATGTTTTCGCTTATGTCACTGCCTATTTATTTATGTTGCCCCCCAGCTTACTTTTATTTTTTTTTGTTTTATATGTTATTTTTTATGTTATTTACATATATGTTTATTTACATGTTTATCTGCCTGAACTGATGACTTGA